>NC_141761.1:47469772-47622695 GCF_982258835.1 Parasteatoda tepidariorum | reverse complement strand
ATTTTTCATACTTAGCAAAAAGATAACAAGCTTTCAGATTTTCGCTATAATAAATTACGAAAGGAAACAAATATTTTTGAACACCCTATACCAGGGAATCAAGCAATAAACGTGTAACTTATTTAGATTACTTAAGTTATTTTTAGTAACTGCATAAAATTTCGTAACCCTAGCGTAAACATTACTGAAAGAGAAAAAAGAAAAGATCAAAAACAGAGCGAAAAAAATCAGAATGTCCGAAAGGGGCAAATCGTGGTAAGATGTATTTCCACGCACAATGTAGATGTGGTGAGGAACTAATGTTGTTAACAAGGAAATCAGCATTCATTTGAATAAAACAACATTGCAGGTCATTAAGATGAGTTGATGCGACTGGGATGGAAATAATTTTGAAACTGTCGAAATTGAATTTATGCCCAAGATTCTTGTTAAGTAATAAATTGGTTAAGTATTTGTCTAATTTTATGAGAAAGGTAAATCTAGATTTTTCTGTATTTTAGTTGAACTCGTACATGCCTCTCGCATTATCTGACGTTCTTGCTGTAGACTCAATTTATTGACAACTCTTAATTTCATACATTCATCCCAGTTTTAAGATGCAAATGTTTTCAACATTTTAATGAGAACGACAGTATAGCGGGCAATATTCTTTGCTTAGTGTTAAAATCTTCCTTTAAAATATGTTTCTCTTTTAAAATATTAATTTTACATCCCTTGACAAAATTGTTTAAAATTTGTTTTTTGTTTAGAATATTAATTTTACTTTCCTTGACTGAATTGTCACATAAATAACGATACAATCGATACAAAATTGCTTTAATTACTAATGTCACACTCTTTAGAAGCCAACAAGCAATCCCTTATGTATACTTTGGTTGAAAAAAAAAGTAAGTAAGTTAGCGAAATCTGAAGCGACGTGACGTCAAGCTCGTAATCTGCATTTTAAAATTACTTTATTATTTATGAACTCAAAGTTTGTATTTACTTCAACTTTCATTCTTTCGTTTGAAATTGCGTTTTTTTTTTCGCTATACGCATCGTAAAAATTTTTGACTCTACATTGATCAAAAACGCATTATAAATAAATTACAAATATTATAAAGCAAATTTAATATTACTTATTAAACGTGTTTATTCATCAAGAGGGGTTTCTAATTTCGCTGCCGCTTATAAATTGCTTTTTTAAGAATACTGATATAAATACTCATGAAAAATGAATTTTTTGATTCTTCTGTTAATTTTTTTCTTAAATAAATGGATACCAGAGATGTGATTTAAGTTAAGTAAATATAAAAAATAAAAAAAAATTCCGTGTTTAATACGAAAACTTACATGCGTCTTAAAATGTATTTCCAGGTCTGTATATATATATATATGAATTATTGAAAAATGTGAAGAATGAAATATTTATATTATATATTTCTGTTTTCAATAGTTCCTCCAAATCTTTGATATATATGGATGGAAAAAATAGTGGAAACATTTCTATATTAATACATTTTTTTCATCACTCTCAAGAAATACTAAAAAACTTCATATATGTTTGGATCATGTGGTTTCTCATACATATCAATGAAGTTTAAAGGTTTGAGGGACCAACAATAAATTACAAACTGAAAATGTTATTAAACACCCTATGCCAAAAAATAAGAAATGTAGCAATAGATTTGTAACTTGGGACAGTTATTTTGGTTATTATATGCCATCATTGCATAGCATTTCCTAATCCTAGTTTTAATATTTATGGGGATAGGGATATTTTTATGAAAAACTGATTTTTCTGTCTTACGTTTTTTTTTTTTTTTTGCTATAACTTTAAAAATAATCAATAAAATTAAAAATTTGTTTTAGAGCATTTTAAAATTAATTACAAATATTTTTCTTTCAAATTTGAAAAAAAAAGTATTAAAAGCTGTGCAACATATAAGTAATTGAATTAATTCTTTTCTAGTGAATAGAGTTTGGCACCGAATGAAAAAAAGTCTGATTTGAATATCTTAAAAATTTGCTAAGTTTCAAGCAATTTTCTAAGTAGTTTTTGTACTAGTTAAAAGAAAGCTTAAAATGATAAGGGTATTTTTATAAATATTATTTTGTATCCTGAGACAATCCCCTTATTTTGAGCTTTAAAAAGTACGAAAACTACTTAGAAAGTTACTTGAAACTTCTTAAATTTTTAAGATATCAGACTTTTTTCATTGGTTGCCAAATAAATTTTTCAACAAATTAATATTTTTGTAAAATTTTTTCTCACTCATGCGTAGTATAAAAGAACTACTTTAATTGCTCATATCTTGCGCAATTTTAAACGAATTTTTCTCAAATTTTAAAAGAGTAACTTTGCAATTATTTAATTTTTAATTGCCCCAGAAGTTTTATTTGCTTTATTGGATAGTTTTAAAGTTATATAACAAAAAAAAGAAGAAAAAAAACGCAAGACAAAATATTACTTTTTTATAAAAAGGCTCATATCTCCATAGATATTTAAGCTATGTTGACGAAATTTTGTGCAGTTATTGCATATAACAACCAAAATAACTGTGACAAGTTGCAAATTTATTGCCAAATTTTTTGTCACTGGATGTTCAAAAACACTTTTTTTCCGTTTGTAATTTATTGTCGGTCCCTCAAACCTTTTAAACACCATTGATATATATGACAAATCGCATAACCTAATTATTTCTAAATTTATAAAATAATTTTCTTAGTATTTTTTGAGAAAGATAAAAAAATGTGTTAATATAGAAGTATTTCCATTATTTTGTCCACCCCCGGTAAAAAAAACTATATATATATATATATATCAAAATCATTTTAAACCCCATTTATTTTAAGAAGAATAAAATATAATCATAAATTTTGCCGCCACATTGAACGTAAAAATGAAATTTTTCGGAGAAGCCTGAAAAGTTAGCTAGCATGTATATATATATATATATATATATATATATATATATATTGTTTGTTACATATATATTATTTTATACATCGTCATAGGTTATTCGACTTATATTATATTATCTTCTTAGAATTTTTGCTTTTATTAAAATTCTGGGAAAACCAATTTTATTTCTAATATACTTCAGTAAACATGAAAGCGATCTGCATTTTTATTCTCTTTTAGAAACGAAAAGTTTTTT
This sequence comes from Parasteatoda tepidariorum, assembly GCF_982258835.1. Taxonomy (NCBI): domain Eukaryota; kingdom Metazoa; phylum Arthropoda; class Arachnida; order Araneae; family Theridiidae; genus Parasteatoda; species Parasteatoda tepidariorum. The sequence continues at coordinate 47,619,555 of NC_141761.1, read as the reverse complement.
TCTGTTGACGTAGGAAAATATTTTTAACCTTTATTTTCATGAAACATATTTTTAATCTATCATCTTTATTAGTTTCTAAAAAAAAAAAGATTTTTCTTTTGAAAAACTTGATTTGTTATTGTATTTTTTAGATATTCTTAAAAATTCAAAGCTTGTATATTTTTTCAATTATTGTAAAAAAATATTAGATGAATGCTTTGCGACTGATTAATTTTTTTAATCTTATAAATTATTATTTTTTTATTTAAATTTATGATAAAATTGTATGCATTATGTTTAATTGTTGTTCGCCTCATTAAAATAATTTTTAAACGCTGATAATTTTAAGAAAAAACTTATCGGCAGTTAGAGGAAAATAGCTATAATTCGATGAATAAGTTTTTGTTTAAAAATACTATTTTATAATACATTGTCAGGGGTCTGTCCAGACATTTTGTGAAAGGTTCGGTTTTTGTGAAATTGTGAAAAAATTACTCACATTCTTTCAACCAATGTCCTGCTTTTATGAATTTGTGCAAATAGGGTCCGGTTATTGCAAAAAACTTTTTCAAGGAGTTTTGAAATTGTAAATAGATACAAGATTATGCTCAACACTGTAAAATTATAATAAAAAAATTATATTTTCAAAATTAAACAGCGATTTCTGCTTCTAAATTAGAGATGCAACATACAAATATTTGGTATTTAACCTGTACTTCTGAACGCAGAATATTCATTTCGGACGAATAATGGAAGAATCGTCTGCCGAAGACAAAACTTAATTCGTTTACATCCATCTTTCTTGTTTCCTGCCCTTCGAAGGATTTATTCAGTTGACAAAACAATAATGAAGATAAACAAATTTGTGAAGGGTCCGATTCAAAGAAAAATCATTTTGTGAAGGGTCCGTTTTTAAGTTAAAATATTTTGTGAAGGGTCCTTTTTATGAAAAGATATTTTGTGAAGGTTCCGTTAACGGACCCAAATTTCTTATAAACAGACCCCTGATTGTGCAAGGACATACATACATTACATATTTTATTTATATTTTTCTCAAATAATTCTAAACATATGCAACAAATTGCATTATACTCATATACATATGAATTAAAGTGCAGGATTCCGGCTGTTTACGAATGTAATTACAATTGAAATATTATTAAAAAGTAAATAAAAAGGATTGGTATAATCTTTTTTAAGCTGTATAATTTCGTTAAAAGTTGTTTTATATAATTTATAATTCCTGAAATGTGTGCTTTAAATTTACCTGAAAGGGAATAGAATTATATCATCATTAACCTACCGAAAAACAAGCGAAAACAAACAAATCACAAATTCCACTGATTGTTTTTTTCTTTATAATATTTTTGAAATGACGAAATCAAGTGTGTTGACTTATATTAGGTTAGCAAATCTTTATGTATGAAGTAACTAGTCCATTAATTAAAAGGAAATCGCACAGTAGAAAGGGCATTGTGAATTTATCTTTTTCTTCTTTTCTTTAAATACTTTATTTTATTATAAAAAAAAGCCTTTTAAAAAACATAATTTTATGCCGACCTCTCCTTTAACCTAGAGTGATCATATAACTGTTGGTGCTGTTAAACTGGTGAAGCTATTAAAAGTCTACGGTGATTTTGAAGATAAAACTATAAAAATTCTTAGTTCGGAGGGATGTTTAATTGTTTTTCTTCAGGATATAATCTCAATATCAAATATATATTTAAACTTATTATTATTTTGATGGGATGGTCTGAGGAATTATAATCTTCCCGAAAAGGCTTAAATGAAAATGACGAGGTTTCGCCTTCTATTTCTCACTCCCGTAATATTGACGGGCTGGAGTGTTCAGTAGTAACGCGCCGATAAGAATAAAACTATTTCATTTCTTTTGCCTGGAAAACATTTTATTTCTCATTTTACACACCAGATGGCAGTACCAGGATATTTTTAATGTAATTGTAAATAGTTAGTTTATTTTAAACTAGATGTCAGCACTAATCAAATACGTAATACAAATATAAAAGCCAAAAAAATAGGTGCTTATATGACCGTTTTCTTGAAAATTAACCGATCGTTAAGAGGTTAATGTCCGGCCATCCGATAATCTTGACCTAAGATCATTGCGTTATTAAATTCACCAAATACTAACTTTTGTTCCGAACTCAATTGCCAAGCAAGATCTAATTCTAATTTTCAAATTTTGTATAAATTGCACCAGGTGAATAATTGTTTTTGCAACAATTAGATTTTTTTTCAAGTTCATAGTGTTTCAAATATATGGCAGGTTTTAAATTGAAATTCGAAAGTTCATTTTTTACTGTTTTCTGAAACTAATTTTAATTGGTTCATTTCATAATAATTGTTAATATTTTTCAAGTGGCTTCAAAAATTAAATTTTTAATTTGTTTAAATCACATTCCTATTTAAGATTTCAGTCACATAATGTGGTATATTACGCTGAAAAACTGTCAATATAATTTATTTAATTACTTTAAAATAATTAAAAATTAAAACTAATTTTAAAAAATTAGACGTCTTACTTATTTTTAAACGTGAGTGTACATGGCTTAAAAAAGTAAAAAATACAATTTTCCTATTTATAGTTTTCGCCCAGCATAATTACGAAGCGAAAAAAAAAAGCTTTAACTTTGGCATAAAGTAACTCATGAACTAATCACCACATCTATAACATTTTGAAATCAAAATGCTCTTCATGCATTTCTTCAGAAATATGCAAATTTTCATATTGTTTTATGTTATAATTTTTGAGCTACGACAGTTGGAAGGGTTATGCGACAATTTTTCACATTGGATAATTTTTTTTTTATCCTGATAGGATTTTCAAGCAACTTCGAAAATGCTAACTAATGAGTGCTAACTATAATTTAATTTTAGAATCAGTCACAAAAACGCACTTTTTATGAATAAATTTTTCTAAGTTTCTCTTTTTTTTCTTCTCCCAACAGGCTTTAATTTTCAGTTATCAAAATATGAGAATGGTAGCGGTTTGGTTTCATTAATGTTAATTTCCCGTTTTATATATTTTTCCATATTTATATATATTTTTTGAAGCTAATTAAAAAACATTTTCACAAAATTATAAATTTAGTTTATCCAAAGATAAAATCCCGTGTGAAAATTTATTTTTTAATAGTTTATTACTATTTTTTATGAGTTTATTTATCAAGTGTCGAAAACATTTGAATTGTATGGTATAAAAGTGATTCCATAATTTTAAACTAAGTAATTTTTAATAACAAAGTAAAAAAAAAAATTGAGCGAAATAGTTTTTGAGAGATAGAATTTTAAACATGTTGCTTTTCTGAAATTTTAAACAGATTTCGTTCATAATCTGTATTTTGTCATTGAAAATTACATAATTTAAAATGGTATAGAAATTTGTTTACCTTGCAATACAAAATTTTTAGCCTTATTAAATTTAAAAAAAAAAATTTTTTTTTGTTATAAGGAATGAACACGATACTAATTTATTCGAACGATTCTTTAAATTTATGCAAAGTGCATCCCGAAATATAATTGATGACAGTAAAGCGAGTGCATATTAATTTTATTAATATTTAAGAAAAAATATAGCATAAATCAGGTTTTACCCCTCTTGAATATGCGAAATATTACCCATATAAGATATTCGCAATAAACTAATTTTTGATTGTTATCAATAAAAATGTTGAATAAGTGATTCATACATGTTCTTTTTTTTAGTGCTTTCTTTTTTTTTTTTTTTTTTAATGAAAAGTGTTTCTTATTTACAGGCGACTCACTGCAATGTTATGCTTTATAAACTTGGTTGCTTCATAGAAGGTAAGTTGAATACTTATGGTATATATTAATTTTGTTTTTAGGGAACAGTATACTGCGTGTTTTACTGAAAAGTTCCATCGTTTCATAAACTATGGACAACTTTTAAAAATTATTCAAAACCAAACTTTTCTTTTTTGGCGACCTATTTGATTGCCGTTATAAAAAAGATGTTCTTTTATTGATTCCTTTATTGATCGTTATGATTCCTTTTTTTTAAAAATTAATATCCCTATATTGATAACCTGGTTGGTAGGGCACTGGGCTCATGTCCAAGAGGTCGTGGGTTCGATTTTCGCCGACCGAAGACTCCCCGTGTAGTAAATGGTGACTGTTGCACGTTAAATCTGTCGAGTCTCAAAGTCCTCCATGTTCCCATAACAAATCAGAACCTCTGGGGGTACTGATCCAGGTGTTTCCTTGTTTTTTGGATTGGTTCAAAACTACAAGGCTACGGAGTTGAACATTAGTACTCGTAAGCCCAAAATTGGATCGGCTGTTCAACGACGGTTATAAAAAAAATAAATATCCCTGTATTAAAAAGAAAGTTTCGATAATTAATATTTTTCCGGCAGTCTTATTTAAAAATGTAAAGAAATAACACTTTTCATCGAAATTTCATATTTATATCTGTAACAGGTTCTTTGTCATTAATTTTATGAATGAATTCCTTAATTTCTAATGAATTCATTAAGATTTACATTTTACGATATTTTTAATGAATATGCGATTTTCTTGTTATTGACAACATGCACAAGCTACAAACACTATTTATTTTTTACTCTCTCTTAGCACTTAATTTTAATCGAACCGATTTTTTTTAATTGGCGAAATTCTTGTTGTAAATCACAATTATTGAATGAAAAGATTCTTATAAACAAACTCGAATTTAATGTGTCATATTTTGTCATCGTGGACAATTAGCAATTATTTTTATTGATTTGTATTAGTTTTCTATAATTAGCAAGTGTTCATTTTGTCGCATTCTCACGTGCTTATATAATTCGAACAAAATAGTACTGTTTAGTACTGCTAACAAAATAGTAACTCGATTTTTGTACTGTAATGAAAGTTGAATAAATTATATCTCTATGTTAAAAGGCTAATCAAAAAGAGAAGAAGAAATTCTATAACTTCTCCTCCAGGGCCAGATTACCCATTTGGCCAGACTAGGCCATGGCCTAGGGGCCCCCTTAAAATGGATTTTTTGAAAATAAATTTTAAAAAATTAAGTAAAGCAATGATTTTTCAATTTTTTTTCAAAATGTTGTGATTGGAAAGGAAAGCTGATTTTAGATGTTTTTCGATCTTCTGTCGCCTTATTAAACAACACTTTATTACGACTAATGTACTATTTTAATATCTGCTGTGTGTTTGAAACGATTGTTTCTAATTACCACGTTTGTATCAACTTGCCTTCGTGTCTGTCTGTTTGGATGGAATTTTGTAATCGATTTTAAACTAACTTCCCGACTAGCTACATACTTCAAATTTGGCACAAAGTTCAGAATTGGATGACAATGCATGAAAATGAAGAGAAAAGAGACATAGAAAGTAAAATAAAATTAAAATAAAATAAAAATTAATATTTTCGCGATTGGCTTTTGTTGTCGATTCGATTATTTCAAATTAGTGCCACATGTCAGTTGAAAAGTTTTGTGTACAGTGAGTGAAAAAATTGAGATTTTAGAAGTGAATACAAAAAAAAAGGAAATCAAAATAAAAATAATATTTATAAAAACCACGTTTTTGTAGTGGAGAATAATAATTAAAAGACAAAAATTTGAAAAACGTGGGGCGCATGAAATACATAACAGTACATACACACATTTTCTTACTCATACACATGCACAACCACATACACGTTCAGATACAATTGCAGATATACACATATTCTCATGAGCACACATACTGTTACTGTTATGTATTTTATGCGCCCCACGTTTTTCGTTTTTCTAAGTTTTGTTTTTCAATTATTATTTTCCCTTACAAAAACGTGGTTTTTAAAAATATTATTTTGATTTTTTTTAGGTCACATTAAGCATATTTCTAGTCTACGCTATTTCGGAAAATTGCTCAAAATGTCAATATAAAGAAAATCCATCCTTTTATGAAAATGAAACGCGTTTGTGATCTATTTTTTTAATATTTAAAAAGTGACTCCATCCCTGCCTTTTCTGAGCTTCATAAAATTGAGAATTATTAATTAATTTTGATAATTGTCAACTCAGCAGAAAAATCTCGTAAAATTATCGCATTGATAGTAATATAAACTATTAAATAACTTTTAAAATATTTGTGTTGTCCGTTCTGAAGCGCTGATCATTCTTTATCGCAAGATGGTAAGTATAGAGTAAAATTATTGCTTTGCCTCAAGAGTAAAGAATTTAAACCGAGATATCTTTTATTTTCCTAGACGTTAAGAGCTTCAAAAATAACTGTAAACAGCGCTATTATTTTTTGCAGGGAAAAATATTATTTATGAGGAATAAATTGGTTAAAAAATTTATTTGTTTCAAAAATATACAAGTTCTAAAATATACGAAAAAATAAAACATTTTACCTGTTTTAAGCACTCAAACACAGGCTCCTATTTTCAAAAAAACCGCAGTGGTCAAGAGAGGCAAATCAGGGCTTAGTGCATTTGTAAGTGCTATGGAGAGGTGGCGAGGCATTAGCATTCATATGAATAAAACAGCCTTATAGGACATAAAGATGTGACCCTGGTGGAAAAATTTTGGTATTGTCGAAAACTAATTTATGCCCAAGATTCCAACAATGTGCAGCCATTGATGATTTATGGAAATTCTTGATAACGGACATATCTATCATGTTCCTTAAGTCTAAATTTGCCCCTCTCGGCTGCGGTGGTTTTTCTAGTTTTGTTTCTCACCTTTATTTTGCATTGTAATGAAATACACTATAAATTTTTCAGTTTTGTTTGATTGAATTATAAGTATGAGTTTTTTAAAATTCTTCGATTCATATACAGTCTTAAATGTTCAAATTTAATGCAAAATAGTGTAGAAAAGAAGGGCAACATTTTCCCCCTGTTAGTAAAATAAAAGTTAAAATATCATTGAAATATACTTCACGAATTTGTAGGGGTATTTTAAGGGCACGTGTGACATCATGACCATTTTTGGAAACAATTTTTGTATAATTAAAATGTTTCATACAGAAATAAATAAATTTTTGGGGGGAAAGCAATTTAATTTTTGAATCGGAATATCCTCTGTCGGCATATTTTAAGAAATTTTCTCTGCTGTAACTCTCCTTTGTGTTTCTTAAATCTCACATAAATGCCCTAAGTCTTAAAACAATATTCACGTGCATTACACTAATTAAAATTTAGGTATTTTGTGAACTGAGGTCACCTTCACTTATTTCAAGAAATAAATAAAGTCTATCTTGAATAAGTAATATAAGAAATTCAAGACTGTGAATAGGCTCCAAATTGTGATGCTACAGGCAGCGACTTTAAAAATAGCTCTTTTCAAAACATAGTTGAGTTAATTTATGTTAAGTATATAATCTAAGTCCTATTCAAGTTAATTCCATCATCTCCTTAGAATTCAAACCAATGTCGTAATTATTTTTCCGAGTATAATTTTAATTCTATATTAGAAAACATTTTAAAATTAGAATTTCTTTTTACTTATTACAAAACTACCTATACTTGTAAGCTGATCAGATTTTTTTATTTTAATTTCTTAAGTTTTATTGTAAACATTACTCCGGGGTAACTGTGGGAAAAGAAACTGTTTTTGACCTGACTTAAAAAATTAGCTAAGTAATAAATAAACAATTATGTTTTTTAGTTTGAGTTTGCATTTAATTATAATATAAAAATTAGTTAGCTTAAAAAATGTGAAAAGGTTTGTTTGTTTGATATGTTTAGTTTTTTTTAAAAAAACATTTTTTCTTCATAATTTAACTCTCAACTCTAAAAATAATTCAATGATAGCATTGTCTTCAGTACACTCAGAATATATCTTTTCAGTAATCGTAAAAAAAAAAAACTTTTTAAATGAGAGATACTCATAAATATTTTGAATAAATTTTAATCTACGTATTGGTTTGTTTATATTTTTATTTTGATATTTTTTTGTGTTTCCGTGTTTGACTTTTTTTTCCCACATATACTGCAGAGGTACTTGAAAAAAAAAAGTTGACCTAAGGAATATGGATTGGGGATACTCAAAACAAGGAAATAAATGTGAAGTAGTTTCACTCATTGAAGAGACTTATACTATTCATAAATTTTTTATTTTATTTTAAAATATTTTACAATGAATGTTAATATTCAATCTGGCAAATAGTAATCTCACGGCCGCGATAACCTTGTTGGTAGGGCAATAGGCCTATGTTCAAGAGATCGTGAGTTCGATTCCCGCCAACCAAAAACTCTCCATGTAGAAAATGGTGACTAGTGCACATTAAATCAGCTTGGACACAAAGTCCATGTTCCCGTAACAAATCATACCTCTGGGATACTGAATTGGAGATTGATCGTTTTTTGGTTCAGGTCAAAATTACGATCTGTGGATGAATAAATGGCTGCATGAATGGGTCCGCCCTCTAAATCGGGCTGTGTCGGGCTATTGGCGGGAAGAAAAACGCTGTATTTAGTTCATTAACAAATGTGGCTCTTTTAGAATGTCAAATTTCATCAACTCTGTATATTCATTTCTGAGACCTGTAGAAGCGGTCCGATGGTATTTTTTCCATAAAGTTTAACGGTTAATAATTCTTGAAGATATTATTGAATAATAAATTTGTTTATTCCACCGTGATACCTGTATACTGTTTTACACACCTTAGTTATTTCAAATTTTAAGTCTTAAGTTTTTCTGCAGCAAAACAAAAAGAAACATTCAGTTCAACACCCTAACGAGCGGTCCCTTCGTCGGCCTTAACGATTTTTTAAAATAGAGGGAGAATAAATAAATAAATAAAAGGCTGGATAATGAGTTTATTAACCTTCTCTAACACAATTTTCCACATTTGTTCCTGGAATGGATCCTAAAATAGCCCACCCCTTGGCTATTTTTTGAAATCTCGCCAAACTAGGTTTCCGGAAGATATTTCGGGTTTTTTTATTACATTTTATTATAAATATTTGAAAAAAATTATTTTAAAGATATTTTAATAAATTTGTAATAATTTAAATTGTTTATTTAATAATAAAAAAAAACAACGTTGATCCAAGTAATAATCGCATCCTTGGCGAGATTTCAAAAAGTCGCCAAGGGGTGGGCTATTCTAGGATTTTTCCTGTTACTACTTTGCTGGTACTAAAGGAGTACTATACCTGTTACTACTGGCTGGTACTTAAAAAGTTGTGTTGCTGTTACTAAAGGAGACTTCTATCTTCGTAAAATCTAGCATTACTCTCCCAAATCAAACAAATAATCTCTTAACTTCTCCAATAATTCCAAAAGATCGAAATGAAACTTTTCTGATTTCATTAAGAACACGTCTAAGGTAAATCTTAGTGTTACATGCAGGTTGAATAAGGGATAAATTAAAAATTCATTGGTAAATACCGTTAAAATGTGTACCAATTTTACGCTTATGACAGCCCATTACGATCTTCATTTAATTATTTATATCAAGTTGGGTACTTGCAAATTGAAAAGAAGATGATCACTAATACACAAACACGTGAACTATGACCTAGCCGCCATCATATTAAGGTAAACAAGATGTGTTAAAATTGTGGTAAGTTTCTCCACATTGGTTAGAATGTTAATTAACATGAAGTTAATTAAATAAAACACCGTATCGCACATCAAATTCGTTAAAATATAATTCTTTCTTGTCTATGTGTTTTACTTAACTTAGATTTATTATTTTTTATGTATTTTCTTGCAACCTTGAAAAGTTTTGTTTTGTAAAATTGCGAATTTATGAATGAATATGTCACTTAAGAAAATTGATACTTGACGGGTTTGGCTACTTAGAGATACTTAGGTACTTTTTATTTACGTCGCACTAGAGCTGCACACTAGTTATTGGTGTCGCGTAAGTTCGAGAAACACCCCTGAGGATGATCCGTAGACATACCATCACAATTTTGATTCTTTGCAGAGGTATTGTGAGATATTGAGAGACATTGTGAGGCCGCTTTCTCAGTTTACACATAGATCTGAAGTCTAAGGAAATGTTCTTCAGATCGCTGTACCTATGTTACTGCTCAGTTACCGACCACAAGATTTACGAAATAGAATGGAACAACATAAACAAAAACAACGTCTCAGCAGCCAATCAGGATCGACACACGCTACGTCACTTGCAGGTATCCAAGTGATAATTTATTTCGAATGAAAAAGCTTTAAATCATTAAGGTGGCATTTATTGTTTTAATAACATCTAGAGATATGCAGTGTAAAACAGATAAATTTCTCAGAACTACGGAACAATAAAAACAACAATCATTATTCCGTAATATTGTTTAATTTCAAGCATTGCATGTTTGATAAATTTCAAAAGCGCTGTCGATTAAAAAATTCTTTCTAAAAAAAAAGAAGAAGAACGAAACCCTGATTTAAAAACAAATAACATTAATAGGTGTATAAATTAATTTATTCGAAATGTTGTTATGTTCTGCTTAATTATTTTCACCACGAGAATGAAACTTTTTTCTTCTTCTCTTAACTCTAGGAATATTCGATACCAAATTCCTGTTTTTGAAGTAATTCTACAAATTGCAACTCAAAATGAATTCTTGAAAGTTCTATTTTTGTGAGGATTTTTATTCGTTTTGGTAATCAATGTTGTAGAACGATTAAATAGCTTAGTTGACAAAAAAAAAGTGAATCTCGACAAGATGAAAGAGCAATTTAGATGCCGAAACTAATAATATCATTTCTTTCTTTCACTATTTTCAGTGAAATACGTCAATGTTTTAGGTATTTTTTATCAGTTTAATTATAAGCAAGGCCTTTTTTATCAGTTTTCTGCTGCGCATTAATTCAGTTTCGTAAAAGAAAAAGTTAATCTGTAATGCAGGGCTCGAAAAAACTCAAAACTCTTACCCGTCCCCGAGGACGGCTTGTCCAACAATGTACCCGTCCTCCTTTGGAACTAACCCGTCGCTTCTTAATAAATAAAAATATAATTTTCTCTTATTTATTACTAACATTTATATAAATTGCACAATGAATTAGTAGTTACTAGGATTACAAATACTAGGATAACATTATACAGTAATAAAAGAAATACTAGGTTACTAATAGTAAAACCTAGTATTTCTTTAATGAAATAATTTACATAATGAAGGTCAAGTTATCTGTCAATTATCATGTCAATTTATCCGATGGTACTGCGTTTTTTAAATGAATCAAATACGACGTTTGCCAGTTCCACAATCAAGCCAATGATTTACAGAGGTTTCTGCACAGAAATCTGAAAGAGGTTTTCCATTCAGGTAGATGTTCATAATTGCGGTTGACGCTTGTTGTTTAAGACCAGTACGTAACGTGTTTTTTTTATGTTCATTGCTGAAAAGCCCCTTTCAACCGCTGCAGTACTCCCAGAAAGAGAAAACATCAATTCCACCATACGCAGTATGTTGCTGTATTTCGAGATTAGAGGGTCATTTTAGAAGTGAGGAGCTAGACTCTTGTAAGATAACAAAAACTGAAAATATATCACGAACATTAACGGGAAAATGGCCGTCCGCGCGGACGTTGGATTCGAGAAATTTGTTGTCCGCGGGGTATTTTTGACCGCCGAGGACGGGCGGTTTTTCGAGCCCTGCTGTAATGCATTGGTGTACGTTTTGTTATCACATTTTCAACATTTCCCACGTTTCTTATAAAATTCTTCACGTTTCTTTCTGCATTAAGAACACCGATGTGTGCAATTAAAGGTAAAATATTTGGTTAACACACAACAGAAATGTTTCGTTCAATACCGAAATTGCATGGTAATTGCATTGCTATGCATTGGGATTATTTAAAAGATACTTAACATATGTTTCTGAATGTTTTCTTAAGTTATGTAAAGAAAAGATGCGTCTTGTATTATTGGTAGGTGGTGCAAAACTAATATCACTTTTATAGATTAGGTAAAATTGATCCAATTATAGAAACAGTTTATACAAAATGTTTTGACTCTTTTTATAATTTCAATAACAGATGGCGCCAGTGGTACTGTTAATCAAGAAATATTTTGTTTTTGTTATTTTCTTTCCTTTTTTTAGTTTCAGTTTAGATTTATTCATTATGTTGGTAGATGAGTAATATTTATGTTTGGCAATATGGCCATTGAAATTTCAATTACTCATTTATAATTCAATGAAAAATATTTCAGTGTTATCTATAAATCATGCTCTGATAATCAATCAAAGAAATAAAGTATATATCCGGTAAGATTTTGAAAACTTATTTGTTGTGCTAAGTTGTCATAATTTTCATTTTCCCACATTGTATTAGTTTCTATAATTTTAATGATATTCTACTTAACTTTTATGATTTTTCCATTATATAAGTTTATGATTTATTTAAGATTCATTCCACAAAATGAAAAAACTAAATAACAGTTGAGATCAAGTTTAATGATAGTTTTGAAAAGACTGTATTATTTAATGATACCTTAATATTTTAATTCATAAAATTTCAAATAAATAAGGTACAAAGTGACAAACTTTTGAGTGTTTTGGCACGAGACGAATGTTCCAGATGCACTTGGCAAACAAGAATAACTTTTTTGAAGTGGAGATCTAAAGTAAATAACTGAGACAAGAAAAAAAAATAGTTGTATAACAGAATAGGTTCCGATAACCATAAATTATTTTTTTGAGAACTAGTATTTAATAAAAGTTAACATTTTACACATATTTTAAAAAGGTTATTTCAATGAGATTTTTTTACTAATTTTTAATTTATAATGAAAGTTAAAACTTATAACATTCTCTTACAGTAAATAGATTACTTTTAATGAAAAATAATAAAAATACTATTCATACCTTTATTTGTAATATTTTTTCCCTCCAAAACTGGTTTTATTGCAAAGGAAAACTTTTGAAAATAAAAGAAGTAATAAAATTACCAAATTCACTCCAATTTAAAATTGGCAAAGTACGTAGAAAGGAATTTTTTGAAGCTCTTTTGCCAAGATAAATAAAAAAAAGTCACAGTTTAAGTGTTTTAAACTTGAAGCAAAAACACACTTTTGTAAACTATATTACTTTAGATTCATTTTTAGGTTTATTCCAGTTTTTCAAAGGTTTCCCATTATCAAATAATAGTAAATTCATAGAACACATTCAGGGATTCTTTGATACTGTGTGTAGATAAGAATAAAAATAGAGCTGGTGGAAATTAAAGTAGTGAAGCAGATATTCCATAACTGAAAGCAATATTTAACGATAGGCTATGGACGGTAGAACTATAAACCCTACTAGTATTGATTTGTTACTGGAACTATATACTTTTTTTTTAGTAACGTTATGTTCAGTATTGCTGTCGTTAGCAATCTCCTTTTATGATAATTTCAAAAATAATACAAATTATCTATTAGAAGAAAAACCACAATTTTGTGTAATTGAAAAGGGCTCGTCTATTTTTTGCAATCTTTGGAAATTTACACCAATGCTTCATTGCCTGGGCAAGTAAATATTTGCAAAAAATTGATAATAATTCCTACATTTTGATAACTTTTACTTAAGTGGAAAAATCTTATCTAATTGGCGATTTTATTTTAGACAAATGTTTAATGAGTTTTAAAATGTGTAAGTCTGTTCGTAAAAAAACTATAATTCATTAAATATCAAAATATATTCAGTAAATAAGCTAAAGTTAAAAAAAAAAGAGAAAACATCGGAAAAAATTACAAAAAATTAAAAGAGAAGAATAAAATTATTAAAATAAAATAACAATTATAAAAAATTTTTTTTTTTAAATTTTCGAAAAAAATATATATTGAACGATTATGTCAGCAAAAAAAGTGTATTCTAATATTGTATCAATATAGCCAAATCAAAATCTGTCAAGTCCCGCAGTGGTCTGATCGTTAAGACACGGTTCCCAGGAGATCACCGAAGTCAAGCATCACTGGCTGCGGTCAGTGTGCGGGTGGTTGACCACTTGGAGCAGTCTGCGTCGGGACCGAGGGTGTGCGGTATGGGTCCTCGTTAAACTGTGCTACCGTAAAGTGCTCGACTTCGCTTGCAGATCGTCGGGCTACCGAAGCGGGGGTGCCATCCCCTCTGCAGAGGATCCAAATTGTGATGGCATGTCTTCGGATCATCCTCAGGGATGTTTCCCAGACCGTCGCCAATAGCCCATTGTGCAGCTCTAGTGCGACGTAAATGAACTACAACAACAACAAAATCTGTCAAAACAATAGTGTGAGGAGTACTCAAACAAAAAATGTTTGAAACAATATAGAACACATTAAGTAATAAATATCACGCAAAAAAAAAGAAAGAAAAAGTCTAGAAAAAACAGAACACAAAACAAATACTGTAAAGCATAATAAAATTGCCAGATTACAAAATATGAAAACAGAAGTGGAGATTAAGGTAAAAGCGTAAATAGAGGGATTTATACCGAGAAAGTACGGTTTATGTCTGATATCGTCACTAAAAATATCGTTCCCATGAATTAATTAGCATAGAATATTCGAGGTTACCCCTTCGAACCATTAAGATTGAATCCTGGAACGGGAAGATCCGATCATTAGATCAAAAGTTATTCAGGATGGTCTGGTTATTTTCCCCGCACTGTAGATAAGTAACGTCCATTATTAGTTGAAGTAAATTTCAAATTCAAGTAGTTATCTATTTTGCATTTCTGGTGCTGTTCTACCATCTGATCCAGTATAAATATTTGTTCATCAGTTCGACGTTTCTGTCAACATTTTAGTGCGTTATTATTAGTTATTTAGGATGGTCCGTTTTTTATTTTGCGCACTGTACTTTTCTCGTGGAGAAATGAGGCTATGTACATTGGACTACTCTATCTTGGTTTATGTCATATGACAGCCTGAAGCGATTATAAAACCGGAGAAGCTTATAAATAACTGTAACCTTCAAATACGGTTACTATCGTTTCAGAATTTCTTATAGGTTTGCCCTTAGTTGTGCGATAGGTTGCTTGAAACGATTTGCCATTTTTGACTATTTCTCTCAGCTTCTAGAAACTTTTCTTGCATTGAACTTAATACACACATCACATCGTTTATGTCTTTATTGATCTTTTTATTAATCGTTTTCTGAAATAGAATAATTCTATTAGATATTATTTATCAATGGAGAATCAAATAGCTAATGCTTCTTCATTTATTTGCAGATCAATTAAAAGAAAGGAAAAAAAAAGAAACTTTTCGGTTCAAAAAAATAAAATTAACTACAAAGAAAATTTCAACTTATTTGCTTAGAAATTTTAAGCGAGACTCAGCTTTAGAATTAAGATATCAAAATATTAAAACTATCTGTTAATAAAACTTGAACGAATATGACTTGAATGATTCGGATTTCATATCTATAGGGGTTGCCACAATTTGGGTAACATGGTCACAACTCACAATAGTTAGTTATAAGAGAGCGGTTGAAAGTTTGATTTATATTAATTTATTTTTGAAATTTATTTATTTTTGTATGAAAGTTACATTAATTTATTTTTATATGAAAGTTATATTAATATATTTTTATATGAAAGTTAAATTTATTTTTTGCGTATTTCGCTCATTTCTCTAGAACTTCTTAAGCAAATTGAAAATTTTTTACACACAGCTATAAAAATCGGCTATCCAAAGAAAAGTCTATGCATATAGATTTTTAACTGCATATAGACTATGAATATATAGACTTTAATGTCTGAATGCATATAGACTTTAATAAATATTTTATTTAATAACAGTCTAAAAATTTTCGAATTAGAATTATTATCTAGAATTATTCTATCCCTAAAATTATTCTATTCTTACGATTAAAAAAGAGTCAACTAAGATATAAACAATGGAATACTAAATTCAACGCAAGAAAATTTAATTTTTGTTAGAAGCTGAGAGAAACAGTCAACAGTGGCAGATCGTTTCAAGCAACTTTTCGTACAACTTACAGCAAGCTAAGAAATTCCGAAAAGATAGAACGTTGTTGAAGGTTACAGTTGTTTATAAACTTCTCTGGTTTCATAATCGCTTGACATAACTGCAAACGTAATTCCGTGCTAAAGAAAGATGAAGTTGTTTAAATTCCGCGGTGTCATTTCTTCCCGCGGAAAGTATGTACAATAGCTAGGTATTAGTATAATAATACCCTCTAGGAATATAGTTTTTACTACCAAAATTTTATAGTTTATTAGTTGTATTGCAGGAAAGATGTTTTGAAAAAAAAAAGTCATGGTATTAATTGTGCAAATTAAATTGTATAACTTTTTATTTGAGAAATGTATTGTTTGTTATGGTGTTTAGAACATTTTCATTACTTAACGTTTTTCCATTATTAGAATAACTTATAATAATAGAGATAAGAAAAAAGAAAAAAAAGTTTGAAGCCCTGAACTTGAAATATTTTAGAGTTTTTTTTTAGAATATTTTTTTCAGCATCTCACATTTTTTGAAGTATTTAATTATTATTTTTTTTTCTAAGATTTTGCTATGTTATCAGAATTTTACGTTTTCTTTTAGTTTTGGCAATAAATTTATCGGAATACATGAAATTTGTTTGGAAAGAATTTTTCTTTGGATTTTTTAATGACTATATTTTTCTAAAGTTACAATTAATATGCCAGCCATTAAAAACGATATGTGGGATTTGTGATTGATTACAAAATAGTTCTTGCTAATCGTTCTAATTTATCTTAATATGGTTATTCCATTATGTATGGTTACTTTTTTGTTACTCCATTAGGTAAATTTGACATAACAATTGAACCATTATATTTATTCACTTAATTGATTACTTTCATTTTATTTATCAATTTTTATTACAAGATCCCCCTTTTGTCTACTCAGCTCCTCGTTACCAACATGGGAAAAGAAATTCCACAGGTTTTGTTATATACGTAATAATGCAGGGTTATTCATAATTCCCTCCGCCTGTAAACGCCATTTTTCTTTACTACAACTGGCTTCAGTGATGCATGTTACTGCCATCTACCGGCAACTGCTTAAATTAAAACTTGAATACTTTCGGAATAATTTCATATGTTCTTTTTTGCCATATTCGGCTTCGTTCTTTTACTATAACGCTTCGAAACCCTGGAGGGAATTATGAATAACCCTGTATATAAAGCTTCAGAAATATTATTGTTATTATTTCTTTGTTTAAATTCCCTTTTCTAAATCATTAATCTGAACAATATTTTTCACGTAATTAACAATTCACATCCTGTTTAGAAACAGATAAAAATATACAGACGTTAACAATTATAAGTTTTCCTTTAAGGAAGCGTGGGATTCTGAAAGATCCGGTGATTCAGTTTGTGGATGTACTACAACTACTAATGATTTCTCTTTTGGCATGTGGCTTAAGATATTATGGGGAAAACTTATTTATTTGTAAGACTTTTCACGACATAAAAATCAAAGCAGATCGATTTTTTAATCGATTTGATGCTCTCTCGATATCCAAACTGTTATAAACAGCATCTTCTTTCCAACGTGCCTAATTTTTTGTATGCCAAAAAGAGCTCAACTGTGATTGCCGTGTCAGGTCGACAGGATTGGTTTTAATCGGACAGAGGTAAGAGTTTTACCCATAAATGAAGAATAGAGAGATTTTCGAAAGTAGAACGTAGATGTAGAGTGGTTCTTCTCTTCTTCGTAGATGGTAGATGGAGTAAATCAGCTGCACAAGTGCAGAAAAAATATTTGACAATAAAAGAATTTGTTTATTATGAGATGTTTGAATGTTGAGAGAGCATAAAATTCTCACTGAATTCGATGTGCGTCATTTTTTTTTTAATCTTTGGAAAAATCTTGCAAGTTTTCACCATCATCTGTTAAGTCACATGCCAAAAGAAAAACATTATTTTCTGTAATAGGTCCACAAATTAGGTCCTCGGATTCTTCAGGATCTAACACTTCCATTTGAGAAAACTTAAATAATGACTGCATATTTTTATTTTATTAAACAGGATGTAGTATATTAACAATGTAAAATTGTCGCGTTCAAAAGCAATTTAAAAACTAATAAACTTTTAAACTGTTAATTTTCAAACCCATTAAGAATCAAAAAAGAGAGTTATTTTCAAACTGGCATTATTAGTCTATTTTTTGTTGAAATATACAAGTTTGAAAGCCTTATACATACATACCCGCCAATTTCCTTTATTTCCGAGTATGTATTTTCCAATTGGTAGTAAAACAATAACCAAAAAACGGTCTTACTCAAAAATATCTTTATATTTTGCCAGGTTCAAATTCGCTATCTTGGAGACTATAATGCTTTTATATATTTGTTGTAATTATTTATATGCAGTGGTTGTCAAACCCCATTAATAATTACTATCTATTATAATTCAAAAAGGTTAAAGTAATAACATGAGTTTTGCTACCACTTTAAATATGAAAATAAAATCTTCTGTCGAAACCGGAAGTGTTGGCAGCTATGCTTATATATAACAAGGTGTCGCTTAAATGTTGCGACAAACTTCTATAGAATTTTGGACAAATCATCCAGATTAAAAGAGGATAAGAACTCATGCCCATAAATGTTGTGATACGCCACTAGAGGGGCTTTCTTGTTATGAACTGTTTCTTCGTATGCTTTTGAACAGTTCATAATAGGGAGGCGCCACCAGAATTATATGACATTTTTGGGCAGCTAATTTACAATCTAGCGGCTTGTAACGACTCTCTCTCAAACTGGCATTATTAGGATGGACGAGGATTTTTCTCTCGGCTGTAGTTCGTCCAAATTATAAGGCAAGTTTATATTTCTTTCAAAATTTGTTACATGAATTAAAAAAAAGTCAATCATTTTTTTTTAATTTAAGAAAATACTATACTATATACACCGAAGAGCCATTACATTATGACCACCCTCCATCTATAACAATGGGGGCTCGCCCAGGTTTTCATGATTTCTCTCCCTGGTACAATGTTTTCATGGGGCACATTAGGATCCATTATCCTCATAGAACAATCGCTGACGTCTGTAAGCTACTTGAACATAGTTGCAGACTAGGTTCACCTATTCATGGCAACAGTTTTTCCTGCGGGGGATGGTATTTACCAACAGGATAATGCACCATGTCATAAGGGTCGAATCGTCGAGGAGCATTTCACTGACTTTCAAGTCATGTCTTGGTCCCCAAATTCACCTGACCTTCATCCAATAGAGCATTTGTGGTCCTACTTGGAAAACCAAATTCTTACTGCCACGCTACCCCCTCGCAATGTGATAGAATTGCAGGGCCAGTTGGTGAGCGCTTGGTACCAGATACCTCAGACTACCTATCAGCACCTTGTGGAATCAATGCCACGGCGGGTGCTAGCAGTTTTAAGGGCTAAAGGTGGTCCTACATGTTATTAGCAGGGTGGTCATAATGTAATGGCTCTTTGGTGTAGAGTATTAATGCTATACTATATAAAGTATTAATGCTATACTATATAGAGTGTTAATGCTATACTATATAGAGTATTAATGCTATACTATATAGAGTATTAATGATATACTATATAGAGTATTAATGATATACTATATAGAGTATTAATGATATACTATATAGAGTATTAATGCTATACTATTTAATGTAGAGCGAGTCATTAAATCCCCCTGGATTTGGAATATCTCTTCCAGGCATGGGTTTTATTGCTATTTTAATTCTGATAATGTGCCCTAACTGCCCTAGAAGTATGTCGCAATATTTATGCGACACCCTGCTATATATAACGTATCTAAACTTGTACGTAACGACAAACATGGACTAAAAATGTTGTTTAAAAAAACTAATTTCGAAAGAAGAATGGCAAAGAATTAGAATTAGCAAAACTAATTTAAGATTTGTAATCCCCACATCCGAATTGGGCGAAATCAAGTAATTTGTATAAATGCAACAAAGAATTAGTATGCCAGTGTTACTTTACGTAATAAAATTCAATTTATATTAAACGAGAGCGTCACTGAATTATAGCAAATAATATTCAAAGCATTTATGTGCGTTTTACTTTTCTTCTGCACGTATATTTTCTCTGCGAAATAAATTACGATTTTTTTTATCTTCTTTTTTCTTGCCTGACGCTTTGAATTAACATAATAGCTTCTGAGGAAGGAAGAAAAACTACGGTATCATGTGATCTTCATAAAATTACGTAATAGCGTAATTTCAAGTATTTTTCTTTTGAGTTATCTAACTGTGACGCGGTATTTTTTATTTAAGAACTGAATGCTTTATTTCGCAGGGACTTTGATATCAAGGTCATTGGATTTCTATTAGTTGCCACCGGTTTCTTTTAAAGTAGCGATGACTTGTTTATTTTAAACGGGAAATACGGAACACATTAGATTGCTATTATTTAATCAAAAAAAAAAAAAAAAACGTGTTCGATGGATTCTGTAGGATATTTTGTTGTTTGTAAGTTTTTACTTTTTTGTTTCGCTTAGCATGCTTTCATAAATTATTACACTTTTGTTTACTTCAATTAATCATGCATCTAATTTTCATTTAATCAAATAGACCTATGATGTTTTAAAAATTCTTTACTTTGCATGAGAATTTCTTATTTATTGTAGAATTATGAGTAACCTTTACTTTTATTGCGTTAACCTGATTATGAAATTTTTTTTTTACCGAAATTATATTTATTGAAAACATATAAATAAAATTACAAAATATGTGTATTGAATTTAAATATTAAAAATAAAACACATTTATTTTACTTCTCTTGATAATTCTTTAAAATTTGGTGAATAATTGGTGACAGCACTTCTCAGTAATTCTTTGAGATGCTGATTAGTTAATACTGAACGGTGTTTGGATTTCACGAATTTTATAGTGGAATAAAATGATTCACATAAGTACGTTGTTCCGAATATTGAAATAATTCGACAAGCAGCCTTTTTTAATACTTTTAAAAGTAACGAGTAAAAGTACAGGTAGTTTAAGCAAGAGTAACGAGTTAAAATAATTTGATTTTTAAAAGTAACGAGTAAAAAATACAAGTAAAAGTACAAGTACAAAATAAAAAGTAACGATTTTGAAGTAAATTTTGAGGATATCAAATATTCAAAATAACCGTAAATTTCATTCAAAAATGTAAGAAATATTTATTTAAAATGCATTTAATTTTAATTTAAATGTATAAGACTTTAAAATGCAGGAAAATGTAACAAAATTGTATTGAAATAGCGAACGTTGACAAAACCAGAAATCGAAGTTCACTGTTTGCATATAAAAAGAGTTTTAAATTAAATTAATTTTAAAACTAAAGAAAGTTTGCATATACTTTCTAAGTTACAAAGATAGTTAGCTAATGGTAAATTAAATGTTTTCTTAAACATAACAAAAAATTAAATTTTCAACCTAAAAGTAGTATATTACGTTTTGTTTTAGTTCCTTGTAATTATTAATAAAATAAAAGAATATGTTGATTTTTTGCATTTTTTTTTGTTGAAAAAAATTGGTGAGACGGTTAAATTTTGTTTAAATCATATTTTTTAACGTTTAAAAAGTTTTTGATTTCATAAACCGACAATTGAGTTAGAAAAACTTTTTATTTTGATATTTTTAGAATATTTTATCAATATATCGATTTTTTTAATACATGAGTTCAAATAATAATTAATTTCATTAATTAAAATTTTATTTAATCTATGCCTATTATGTGTAGCGAACTTTTTACTTACTAGACGTTTTTAGTTTGCCGCATTATATAAGGATTTTTATAATAGAGTTGAGTACAGCCTTAAATTTGATTTATTTAAGTAATCAAGTTTTCGATTATTGAAATATGTCAATTTCGCTTTACTTAGTTTTTTATTTATTTTGATCTTTCTATGTTTTTTTTTCAATATTATAATTTTTATTTTTAATCGAATTCTACATAACGATTAATTTGTCAGAATCTATATCTAAAAATTTTTTTTTTTTCAATGATGTTTTAAAAATTTTTTACTTCATTGTTTTTAAAATATTTAGATATTTTATAAATGCATTATTTTATTTTGTTTACAGATTGGTTTTTTATTGATTGTTTGTTTTTAATTTTTCTTTAACTTTTTTCTTTTAATTTTTCTTTAACAGTGAACTATAAAAAAAGCTTAAGCTAAAACAAATCGGCGTTTTTGTTTTAAAATTTATTTATTGTCAAGTTCGTTTCTTGCCGAATTCTTTCAATGTTAAATGTTAAACGTATGACTGTTTGTAACAGAAGACGTTATTTAATCTTTTTAAGCCTTAAACAGTTTAAATAACGTCTTCGGTTAAACTTTAAGGTGTCTGACTAGTGCAAAAAACATATTTTGGGCAAAATTTTCGAAAATGAGAGTATTATAAATTTAGAACTACTGTACTCTTTAGCTTTCTAAGAACACTTTACTTTTGTTTGTACTACAATTATTTGCAAAGTTTTAGCAATTTTTGTGCAAGATGATTACAGCTGATAGACTAATAATTTTATGCGTTTATCTCAAAATCAAGTTTTTTTGTCCCATTTTTTGCCACCTTAAACATGATCTATCATGTTGTTTTGTAAATAATGGTCTACAATTTTACATGACTATTTATGATTATAGCACGCCTGTTTTGAACTACAGACTATAAGAGAAAAAAAAGTAGAAATTTATTTTTTTGCATGTTTTTTCACAAAGACAAGTACGGAAATTTTTGAAAATTTGTTTCTTTAACAACATTGATCCCTAGCTTTGTAGTATATACACTTGCTATTAAGATAATAATTCAAAACATTGTTGATATCCTTTTAAAAAAAAACTAAAAGAAATGCTTGGTTTTAGGTGATCAAAATCTTTTGGCTGTGTATATGCAAAAAAATGCCTTTTTTTTGCCTGAAAATGGCCATTTAAAATAATACTTTTTTGCTAGTTTTATTTGTTTTTACACATAAAACTAGTTTTTTAAATTTTTATATTCATATTTAATAACAAAGTTGTAGAAACCAGTCGGCTACCTTAATGTCAGTAACACATGTAATGATATAACTTTTCGTAATAGTGCGAATCAGAAAAAAAAATTAAAGCTCACCAACTGAAATATTTTCGATTTGAAAGAATTTTTTTTTATTGTACTTACAATTTTATAGTTATCTCGTTATAGTTATCTATTTGTATTTATCGTATACAGTTTTCTGAAATTTCACAATCTTCTTGCCAAAATTTTAAGTGTTTTATTTTTTTATTTTTTATAATTACGTGAAAAGTTTTTGGAAAACAGCATTTAATGCTTAAGGTATTTTCTCTTAAATTCTCGTTATTTAAGACAATAAGTATTAGTGATTTTAACAAAACTGTAGCTATTTGCTATAAAAAAATTATCATCATTATTTAATTTTTTTATGTAAATATAGTTTAAAAATTCAGCATATATTTAAATTTGAAAATTTTCTGTTTGGTTTTCATTTGTTTGCAAGTACCTTATCGCTCAGCTAATTAATTAGGACAACAAAAAAATGATAAAAATTAGAAAAAAATATTAATTAAAAACTATGTGAACCGTCCCTGGTTTCCCCGGACTGAAAAATAGTTGTGTTAGGAAGCAATCAAAATTAGAAATTCGATTCTGCTTCCATTTTTTTTAAATTTTACTATCATTGTTAAAAGAATTGTGTTCATATTTTTTATTGTTATGTTTTAATTATGTTTATGTTTGTGCTTTGCATACTTATATCAAACATTCGTTAAATTTGTTGACTTTCAAAAATTCATTATTTATTTTAAAGTAAAGACAGCTTTTGAAATTCATTTCTCCTCCTATCATAGAAAATATATTAAAAGTGTCTCTCTCTCTCTCTCTCTCTCTTTTATTCTCATAAAAGATCATTAAAAGTTTTGCAATTAAACATAAGTTTTAATAATTATGATTTAAATTATTTTCTACATTTGTTATTTTTTTCCTCCAGAATACGATTATTTTCATTGGTTTAGTATCTTTGGCTGTGGTGATGGTTGAAACTAATGAAGAAAAATTATTTTCTTCCTTAGTTATTTTTTCTCTCACCAGAATATCATTATTTTCATTAGTTTGGTACCGTTTGATGTGGTGATGGTTGAAACTAATGAAGAAAAATTATTTTCTTCCTTAGTTATTTTTTCTCTCTCCAGAATATCATTATTTTCATTAGTTTGGTACCGTTTGATGTGGTGATGGTTGAAACTAATGAAGAAAAATTATTTTCTTCCTTAGTTATTTTTTCTCTCTCCAGAATATCATTATTTTCATTAGTTTGGTACCGTTTGATGTGGTGATGGTTGAAACTAATGAAGAAAAATTATTTTCTTCCTTAGTTATTTTTTCTCTCTCCAGAATATCATTATTTTCATTAGTTTGGTACCGTTTGATGTGGTGATGGTTGAAACTAATGAAGAAAAATTATTTTCTTCCTTAGTTATTTTTTCTCTCTCCAGAATATCATTATTTTCATTAGTTTGGTACCGTTTGATGTGGTGATGGTTGAAACTAATGAAGAAAAATTATTTTCTTCCTTAGTTATTTTTTCTCTCTCCAGAATATCATTATTTTCATTAGTTTGGTACCGTTTGATGTGGTGATGGTTGAAACTAATGAAGAAAAATTATTTTCTTCCTTAGTTATTTTTTCTCTCTCCAGAATATCATTACTTTCAATAGTTTGGTACCGTTTGATGTGGTGATGGTTGAAACTAATGAAGAAAAATTATTTTCTTCCTTAGTTATTTTTTCTCTCTCCAGAATATCATTGCTTTCATTAGTTTGGTTTTCTTTCCCTTTTCTTAACATGTGATAAATGTTGACATTTTAGAAATAATAAAGTTTGAAAAAACAACAACATTTAAATGACAAAAGCTAATGTGTTGATCATGGTTAAAACTAAAAAGAATGTAAAGATTTTCATTTTTAAGGAAATAACAATTAAAGGAAAAAGACTAATAATTTATCAAATGTCTAGGTTAATTAGGTGTTCTAATGAGTTTTTTTCTGAGCAAATTGTTAATTTAAGTGTGTCTTAAGTATGGATTGAGATAATTTTGAGAGTTATTTTACGTACCTTACATATATATATATATATATTTTTATTATTTTGCTAATAATTATCTACCAAAAATTACTAACGAGATTCTAACAATCAAGCAAAATAATTGTGTAAATAAAATTTATAAAAAAAGTAACTGGTTTATTGTAATAAAAGTTTATTTTTGATTATTTTAAAGCAACAAAGGTTTCATGTTGCAGAAGTTGATTTAACTTTATAAGCAACATGGTATAAAGTTTATACCATGTGATATAAACTTAATATATTCCAGGTGTCTGTCCAGACATTTTGTGAAAGTTCCGTTTTTGTAAAATTGTGCAAAAATTACTCGTAATTTGTGAATATAAAATAAACGTTAAGTCGCATTCTTTCAACCAGGGTCCGGCTTTTGTAAATTTGTACAAAAAGGGTTCTGTTATTGCAAAAAGCTTTTTCAAGGAGTTTTTAAATTGTAAAGACATGCAAGATTTAGCTCAACACTGTAAAATTATAATTTAAAAAAATGTAAATTTTCAAAACTAAACTGCAATTGCTGCTACTAAATTAGAGATGCAACATACAAATATTTGGTATTTAGCCTATACTGCTCAGCACTCAATATTAATTTCGGACGAATAAAGGAAGAATCGTCTGCCGAAAACA
Source organism: Parasteatoda tepidariorum (assembly GCF_982258835.1). Lineage (NCBI taxonomy): Eukaryota > Metazoa > Arthropoda > Arachnida > Araneae > Theridiidae > Parasteatoda > Parasteatoda tepidariorum. The sequence continues at coordinate 47,593,972 of NC_141761.1, read as the reverse complement.
AAACTTAGTTCGTTTACATTTGTCTTTCTCCCCCCCCCCCTTCCTGGGAAGGGTTTATTTTTATTGGATTAACAAAACAATAATGAAGATAAATAAATTTGTGAAGGGTCCGATTGAAAGATAAATTATTTTGTGAAGTGTCCGTTTTTAAGAAAAGATATTTTGTGAAGGGCTTGTTAACGGACCCAAATTTCTTCTAAACAGACCCCTGTATTCTATCGAAATCATCAGGAGGCACAGTTTCCCCTGTTGTCTGGCTAGCTTTGTCCGCTAGGTTTTTTAATTTTTACTGGAAAAGAAAGCTATGAAAATATATTTAAACTCTATAAATCAACTGTGTAAAGTTTTCCATAGTCTAAAAGTTAATTTTATCTTCAATTTATTGTGGAGTACATGAAATTTTGAGTAGATGTTTAAAACTGGGTAAATAAGCCCATGTTGACATTTGTGTGTTTTACATCTTTCAATATCTACAATTTCAATAACTTAGCAGTGCGATTAGCACCTTTCTAAATCAGACATCATTGAGAGAGCTCTAATTTAATACAAACCGTACTTTTCCGCGAACAGTGGACATGTCACGCCAAGAATGCCAGCTGAATAAATTTAAACCGCTTTCATAATGGTAAGCGCGAAATAGGGCTGACGACGAGATGGTTAATTTTATAATGTTTTAAGAACGATTTTAATATTTTGTTTGTAAATAAAATGAATGGATCTTAATTAATTGTCTATTTTGACATGGCAGTTAATAAAAGGTATTAAAATTGGAGGCAAGCAAAATCATAATTTAAATTTTTTATTAGTGATCGATTTCTGTTTCAAATTTGCAACGTTTATTGTTGGTAAGCAATCTAAGATAAAATTGCTCTGACCTTAATTTATCAAAAACGCGCAGGTAAAAATAAAAGCGGGTTTATAAACTTTACAGATACATTTAAAAACAACAAATTTAAATTTATTGAAACTACGTTATTTAAGTAGGCTTGGCTTAATAGGAAACGATTTTATTTTTTGTTATTATTTTTCGGTTTGTGTATAAGCATATTGCTAAAATAAAAAATACAAGATTGTAGCCCAAGCTCAACTACTGTAAAAAGATGATTGCCCTTGGGATAATTAGCTTCAGGGTGTTTGAGGCCCTTTCGCTAAGTAAAATTAAAAGCCGCAGTAGAAGAGTCTTCACATTCAAAGCAAAGCTTTTATTTACACGATATTTACTATCTGGATGTAAATGATCATCTGGGCTATCGCGGATAATTAAACTTATATGCTTAAAATTCACTAAACTTTTTTTTTTTAAAAAAATCGCCAGATTGGCGAGATTTTCTAATTAGACAAAAAATTAAGATCAATAAATCTCAATTTTCGCAAATTTTTATGAGCATAAACAATTGGGCACGCAATACCATTTTGCATAATCAGTATCGAAAGTGTAGAGTGTTTGTTAAAAATGGGCTGAACTTACAATAGTTATAAAAGAGCATATTGTACGCTAAAAAGCGTTATTTCATATTTTTGAAAATAACGCCTTAAACGCGTTTCCCTCATTTTAACTAATGAACTCGTCCCGTAATTTTGCCTTCTATTATTTTCTTATATGTTTGATGGACTATTCTATGTTGCAGTATGTTCAGTAACACAAGTCGTGAAACGATTTGAAAAGAACTGCGAAAATGGAGTACAGAGGGCAGTTGTCCCTTGTAAATGGAATACAGATTAATTCCTATCTATTCAAAGAGTTATGCTTTATTGATTTTTTATCAGATTATTATTTCACTGAATGTTATTTTTTAAAATGGCACATTAAAGAGGTATTGATAGAGCCAGGCGTTATGTTATCTCAGTGATAAGCTATCTGACAGGCTTAAATACTGATTCTGAAGATTGTATCGAAAATTGAAAGTTCTTTGTGTTCCTGATTATTATATCAACTCTTGTAATAAGTATAAAATGCTTAAGATGTGTATTGCTTAACAATCTGAGAAGAAAATATTTTTCAAATAACTTGACATTAATTGAATTTTATCTGGGTGACTTTCAGATCTCTGCGAGATAATCTTTGTTGAGATTAGTAATGTAAATATTCTATCAACAATAATTGGAGCATGGGCAAATTGACTTTAATCTTTGAATCATTTGTTTGATACTGTCGTCAAACTTATGAAGCTTCTGAGCTACGATATCGTTTTTTAATATTGCTGTAACATAGCAAGCAAAAGAACTATACCGAATATTTTTAGAAACATCTTACATTTGATATATCAGCTAAATAGTCGAATGAATAAATTTAGCCAACTAGAGCAGCTTTAACGCGTTCCCTCCAGCTGCTACTGATTGACGGTTGGGCGATAATTGCTATAGTAGAAAAGGTGCCTAATCTGAGATCGTTTCCAATAGGAGATGCTCCTATGTTTGCAAAAGTGGGTGATTGACTGCATTAAAAACAACAAATGTGAAGGTTCTGTGAAAACGACAGTGAGAAAAAGTTTTCTATCGAGTTTAGTGGCATCATGGATGGTTTTAAATTTTTTTTCTTGTCATGAGTTTTTAGGTGGAATTTCAAATGCGAGTGAATATTCTGTTACGTTTTATAGATCCTTTTTTGTCATGGAATTGTATCAAAATGAAGCTTGAACCAATTTTAATTCAACTTTTAACTTTTGGCAGTGGTATTTCTTATGCAGCGTAATTAGTTCCTAATATGCGATATCATAGGTTGCCTAATATAGGATATTCGATATCCTCTCATGTTAAGAAACCAGGCTTCTTATTGTGAAATCTAATTCTTTTGTTGCTGATGGGGATAGACTTGCTATAAATAAGTATAATTCGCTTGGAACTGCAACTGAAGGTCTTAGAAAGAGAGAGGTATGTTTTTGAGTGTAAATTCGTATTGAAATATTGTCTATCGTTAAATTGTATACAATCACACAAATGAAGTCAACTTGATTTTGTATAGTAAATGGGCGCAAAATAAACAAATGGGAACAAAACATTAATATTAATTAAGTGTTCTTTGTTGCTGATGGGGATAGACTTGCTATAAATAAGCATAATTCGCTTGGAACTGCAACTAAAGGTCTTGGAAAGTATGTTTTTGAGTGTTATTTCGTTTTGAAATATTATCTATAATCGTTAAATTGTATACAGCTACATAAATGAAGTCGCCTTGATTTTGTATAGTAAATGGGCGCAAAATAACAAAGCATTAATATTAATTAAGTGTGTGTACAACTACATATTCATAAGGAGTAACTAATTCACTTTCCTGAACACGAAAAAAATCTCGAATATGAAAAAAAAATACAACTGAGAGAGTGAAAGGTATTGAAATAAACCACATCTGTTAATAGCCAGTCCATGGCGTACTAATATTTGAGACCATTGTCTCAAATAGTAGAACGCCATGAGCCAATCTATCCACCATATGTATATCTGCTGAAAAAACCATTTTCGGTCAGTAGTCATCTCTACAAATGGTAGTAAATGAGTTTCTAGCATTGTTTGGTAATCGGTGGTCTGAAGAAGTCACGTAAAGTTTACAACTGAGCCGAATCCTCCCTCCACCATTTATGAATCTCCACAGTGGAGAGATTCTTTTCCTCATCTGTTCCGTTCTATTTATCGTAAAAAGAATTTGCGATACTAAAAAATTAAACAGTAACTTAATTTGAATGCTATCCACAATGAAAGGTGAGTAGGAAAAAATAAATTTGGATTAAACGAACAATTTTGTATGGCTATTCCAATGAAATATAATTTGCTGGAAAAAAACTGGTAAAATTGGTATAACTATAGTTAATTTTGTAATATTCGTATATTTATGCTTCATTATAATATAATTAATTTCTAATCATGGTTTCATGTTGTTTAAAATTATCGCTCTTAATGACTCCTATGTTTAACAGCTGTTACGAAAATTAGGTGTTCCTAAAAACAATGCAACATGCCATTGTTTCCGAAAATTGCGACTCTCTCTTGCATCACATATCTAAAATTAGTGAACATTTTGCACCTTTTATTTTATCATAGTTTTATGACCAATTTAAACCAAAAAAAAAAAAAAAAATCTCGTTTTTTTTTGTCTGACTATAATTAGGGAATGCCGATGAAAATATGAATTCATAATTTTTTTCATTGTAAACAAGGAATTTTTTTTATACATTTCTTAAATATATGTTATTTTAATATTGTTTCTTTCGATAAACCAATAATTTTAGCTTTTTCGTCAAGAAGGAGATTAATCAAATTTGAAGCGTTCTATGTGTGTAAATATATCATTGCATAAAAATATGAATACAAAATGTTAATTTATGTCAAACGCTCACTTTATTTTCCTTATCTAAAATATTTAAAATTAAAAAAAAATTCCATTTTTCTTTAAAAATTAACGATTGCAACTTATTTCCGTTTGTTAAACGAGAATAATGAAAACATTTTAATATTTCCTTACAAATGTTAACGTTTCCTTAAAAATACGTAAACGTTTCCTTAAAATAGCAGTCTGCATTCTCATTACTCTACACACAACTACTCATACTCTTTGCTCTTATTTCATAACGTACTTTTACAGTTTGTGAAAATTCTCAGTTGAGCAAATATTTTATTAACTGATATTCCTGTTTCTACATTTGTATGGAATAGAATATATTAAAATTTTCAGACATAGTTTCTCTCATTCTTGTCGGCTTTATCAATATAATGAAAAATATTTGTTCTTCCTGAAAAGTTTTCTACGATTTATCTATTCTGTGAATGCAAATTTATATTACTTACTATAGCGTATAATAACGGCATATGCAGATATTCATTAAATTTATCCGTAGATATCTAATTTGCACAATGCTTTAAACTCATATATCACGGTGCGTAGCGTTTTTAAAAAGTGCTTAAAGGTGCTTATTTTAGATTTTCGTTACTTAAAAGCACTTAAAGGTGCTGTTTTTAAAAAGTGCTTCATTTTCCCTTTTCAAACATTAGATTTTTTATATGTCGATTTTCGCCACGTATTATGCAAAAGCGTGCTTTTCACATTGTTCTATTCAACGTTTTCACAAATCATTTCGGCGTACCGTCAGTTCATATCGTATGAAAAAGCTATTCGTATGTGCGTCTACTGAGCTGGGTTCGGAGAGATAATTGCCTTCTCATGTGCAACTCTGCTGCATTTTTCAAGATATTCTCAATTTCAGATTTCATTTTCCAACCTCTGATATCGAACCGAAAAATCTCTCGTTCATTTTATAACTGCTAATATAATCAAGAAAAGAGTTCTTTGTCAGAAATTAGTTATTTTATCATGATCATGTAAAGTCTTGGAAAATTATTTTGCAATGGCTACGCACCCTGTATATTTATCCTTTATATTTAGTTGTAGTTATATTTTTATTTTATGTACTTTCTTGAGTATTTATGCTGCAAACAATGATTATATGTCTAACTGAAAGAAAAATATGTTTTTTTAGCAGTTTTTTTTAACAATTTCTCTAAAATTAATACTGTGGCTAACCAGTTTTGCTACTGTAATAAGTGACATCAATTCTGTCATCATACTTCTTTGAAAGTTAAGAATATATTTATAGTTTAATAATTTATATGTATATAAAAATGAATGCCTGTCTGTGTGTCCTTTATAGACGCCTAAACAATCCAATCGAAAGCTATGAAATTTGGCATACAGCACGAGGAAGGTCACTGTCGACATTAGAACGTTCTACGACAAAACTTTCAAACGGGATGAGTGAAAAAATTAATTGAATTTTTTGATTAGATAAGCGTTAACCATAAACGATACAATTTTATTAATATTTTGGAGAGTTATTTAGCTTAGAGGAGAGATTAACTTATAGCTATACTTCATTTAAGAAAAAAAGAGTTTATTGTGCATGTTTTAATACCTAATTATTTTTATTCACTACTAGCCGCCTAAGGCGGCCCGCTGTCCGCCACGCTAAAGGTTTTCACAAATAAAGTTTTTTAAAACATAGCAGGAAATCTGAAGATTAGTGGACAATTAAAGTGTTCCTGTCCTGCAATTTTGTCTTGAATTCCTTTTTTATATATTATATAGCTACAACGCTTAAGAGAAAAAAATTAAAATGCTAAATACATGAAAAGAACACGAAAACGAATTAATTTTTTATGGTATCAATTTCTATTTGTATATAATTTTTTATGGTATCAATTTCTATTTCAATATAATTTTTTATGGTATCAATTTCTATTTCTATATAATTTTTTATGGTATCAATTTCTATTTCTATATAATTTTTTATGGTATCAATTTCTATTTCTATATCGCTACAAAAGTTATCGTCTTCGCCTAAGAAAAAAAAATAGAGCGTGGAAAGAAGAAGAAAAACTTATTATAACAATTATGAACAGTGACAAATATATCAAAGCGAAGCGTTCTATTTACGTATCGAATATGTTGCCACATTTTTAATACAAAAGTTAAACTTTTCACCACTTTGATAATTGTAAACTAATGCGAACCTTACAATTAAATTAATAGTTCCTTCGTATATTATTGGTTTAAGTTGTCGAAAATTAATATTTCAATTGTAAGGTTCACATTAGCATACATTTATAAGAGTGGAGAAAAGTATATGCATTTTTTAATAGTTTTTTGAATATGGCTTTTTGAAGACGAAAAAGCATAGATTTTCTTAGAAAATGACTAATAACTAAAAAACTAATCCAAATTTTTGAAAAAGAAAAAGAAAATACTTCTTCATTATGTCAAAACACAATTATGTGCCGAGTTTCGTGCCTGGGAGAGGCTTCTGGGGCGATATATTGTGATTAGAGACAAACAGACACACACAGCCGCGTTTATTATTATGTATAGATAGATATCGGAAAAAATTCAATGAGCAATATTAACGTTGCAGCACGCATACTACCACGTGGTAGCACGACACTAAATTGATATCTCTCAACTTATCTGATACCGTGTGTTTATTTTGCTTCGAGAAATTCTTTTAAAACGTGTTTCTATAGAAGTCAATAATTTAAAATCAACAGTAATTGAAAGGGGAAAAAATAAGTTATGTATTCAAATGCATAATTAATGTGGTACTAATTCGTTTCAGAGAAACGTAAACAATCGCCATACTATTACTGACGTCAATGATGGTTAATTAATTTAGGTAATATATTCAAATTTTAAATTAAAAAAATAAGCTATGTACAAAATAGCAGAATTAATTCCTCTAGAGAAACCGTAAAAAATCGTCGTACTATTATTGACGACAATGATGCTAAATTAATGTTGGAATTAATGTATTAATTGAAATTAAGAAAATAATCATATTATTATTGACACCAATGCTTAATTAATAATGTAAGATGTTTTAATTGAAATAATAAAAAAATATGGGAAATTCGCATCGGGGAACCGTAGAAAACCGCCATAAGCAGACGACGTTTAATTTTGGTTATATGTACAACTGGCATTATGGTAATTGGTGCAGTTTTGATATAAGAATTCTACAATGTGTTTAGAGAAACGATCATGCTCCAAAGCCTTTATCATGGTCTTATAAGGATTCTATTTATTTTTAAAATTTCGTCTTTAGCTTGCTCCCGCTGATAAATGTATTTCGTACGAAGCTCAGATGTTGAAGGGCTATGTAAAATTTTCGAAATATACTAATATAGGTACAAAGTATTACATTTATATATTTGGTGAATATTAAAACTACTCCAATACTAATCAGTTTTAATACCGATACTGCGGAAATAAATGTTTTTCTATATATACCAGAGAAAATTTGCTTGATAGTGCTAAATTTTGACTATTACGAGATAACCACGAGCAATAGTATTATGCTCAGTGATGCTGCTCTCTATTACAATATTATAATTACTGTCAACAAAATTAATCTCTATTCTGATGGGAAGGAATACAAAAAAAACTAGTTTTGCTTAATTTAATAACGTAAAGCTATTGAAAAGGCCAACAAATAATAATAAATAAAGAACTGAAAGTTTTTTAGCTTTATTAAATGAAAAACTTCGTGGAAAAGCCAGATAAGTGACATTTTCTGAGAGGTTATAATCAGGGTAGAGAAAGGAGTATTCGAACTATTTTATTATAAATTAATTAGAAGGTGGGACTAATAATTCTTTACCTTATTTTATTTACCATTGACTACTCTGAAATAAAAATCATACAAGCAAATTTACAGCTATTGTAGATTATTTATTTTGAAGTGAAAGAAAAAAAAAACCAGTTATGTTACATTAAATGTGCCCATATTGATGCTACCACTTTCTGATATTTTCTCTGATTCATTAATTAATAATGTAAGATGTATACATTATTAATTCCCCTAAAAATGTCACTTACTTGGTACTTTAATCCCAGTTTGTAGTTCACTAAGCCCTTCAATTCAAAATATATCCCTTTAAGTTTTGAGCATGATTTCGTAGTATTGATTTATTCTTTTTTTCTTTACTCCGTGCGAAGAACGGGTATTCATCTAGCATGGTAATAAAGCTTGTATAATGTGATTTTTATATATTTTGTCAGGAAGTATGGAAAAAAAAATAGTTTGTTAAATGTGAACTTAAAAGAAAAAATAGTGTGACTGGTACAGTCGGTGGTAAATTGCGGTTGTATCTCTTTCAAAACTTTAGTACGGTTTGTCCTCTAGCAGCCATCAAGCGTCTTCCAAATATCACGTGGTATGAAACTTGGTAGTTTCTTCAAATTTTCACTTTAGAGCCATGATGGACCAGTTGATTGAGCGTTCGCCTACCAATGCGCTGAACTCTGTTCGAATCCCAGCTATAGCTGGTCGATACGAACTCCGGATCCGGCTTGCAACGACCACAGTGCTGACGTAAAATATCCTCAGTGGTAAACTGATCATTGGTTAGAGTCCCCTTTACCGTCAGGCTAACCGTGGGAGGTTTTCGTGATTTTTCTTCCAACTAACGCAAATGCGGGGTAGTTTCTTCAAAAAGTCCCCCACAAAGGCAAATTTCTCCTAATACTTGATCCAGGAGTTCCATTGTCTTCCCGATTGGGTTCAAAATTACAAGGCTACGGAGATGAACATTAGTAGTCGTCAACCCGAAAAATTGGGTTGGCTGTTCAACGACGGTGGTAACAGTTTTCACTTGACTATTATAGCATACATGTTAAAATATTCATCATTTACATTGTACTGTTACTAAGTCAAATTTAAACCTTTACTTAAAAAAAAATACTATTTTGATCTTTGAACATGCATGTAATTTACCAGAATAAAAGAATTAAGGGTCGGCGGGATTTATATGCCTGTAATTTTCTTATTTATACAGTAGCTAATTAATATTTTAAGTTTTAAAAATATTTATTATCCTTAAGTTGAATTTTTGGTCACCAGCATCGGTAAATAGCTTTATAGAACATATTTCAAATAATAAAATTAAACAAAAAGTATTCAAAAATGAATAAATAAAGAAATTTAATACACATAAATCCTTTTTAGCTGGAAAAATTAAAGCGAAAGATATACCTTACACAAGAGCGCCGGCAGAATAATATAAAAGGGGGTGCAACCCTCTAACAAACTACCCTCCCCTCCCCCCGAAAAAAAATTAAAATATTCTGCTATTACATTTTGTTTTGTTATTACATATACTTTCATCTGTCCATTTTTTCAAGATACATTTCTTCATTGTTAGCAAGATATTTAAAAAAAAGTACGAATTTCTTGTACTTGCAAATTTTGCTCAAAGGCGATCGCGCTGGCGCTGGCATAGCTACTAACTTTGAAACACAAGTAAGTACAAACAGTAGTTTCGTATACTAACGTGTTTGTGCACGCTTAACATAGGTATTTATTGTGTTGATAAAGTTTTACAGTTGCGAGAAGTCAGTTTGTGTTATACACCTTTGTTAAACTGAATAATTAATAGAAAATATATTATTTACATTTTATTAAACGAAATTTAAAAATATAGCTTAGATATCTGCCAAGTTTGTGAATGCTCAGTGTACATAAGAAAAGAATCAAAGATGATTCAGAATTAATTGAAAAAGTTGTAAACAGATTTGGACAGCAAACAATTACAATTCTTGTTTGATTAAACAATTTTTTAATTGTTATGCATCAATAATTACTTAATTATTTGTTTTTCCATAAAAATATGTTTAATAAAAAAATTTTATAACAAAATTTTTCTGTATCTCTTTAATTGTTTAAAAAAAACAGCCAGGGGGGTGCAAGTGCACCCCCTTGCACCCCGCTGCCGGCGCCCTTGACCTTACATGTTCAGGCAGTCCCTAGATAGTTAAGTAAAGTGTGTAAATGTCAAACAAGTAGATATTTTGCATAAAAACTCTTGCGACTTTTAAACTATGTGTTTTATTTACTTATGTATAGTGTCATTCGATTCAGCGAAAAAAAATTGCATATAAAACAATTTCTTAATTGCTTAGATAGCAATATCAGATACGTGAATAGGTACAAGTACAAATTTATACTTTTTGTACATAAATTCCTTATAACATTTTAACTATTAGTTCGATCGTCTCAGGATTGATCTCATTCAATACAGCGCAAAAAAATGCATCGGAACTATAGCCCTACTTGCCGGTCTAAAAGAAATTAAATTCTTTTCACCATTATTTCCCTCAGAAAAGGGGAGGGGAGCTACCGAGGGGCGTAGGTTTTTTTTAGGTATTATTTATAATAACGTTACAAATTTTTTTTTCTATCAAAAAAAGGGTATTATTTTCCCAAATTTTTTTTATAATTTTACAACATTATATAATAATATAATATCTATTATTCGTATATCTATTATTATTTGTATATCTATTATTATTAGTATATCTATTATTATTACTACATATAACTATTATTATTACTTAAATATATCTAATATGAAATAAGGTTATGTTGTTAATTTTTTCTGGGTTTTAAACAGTTTTTAACAGAGCAAGCATACAAGATGACTAATTGTAGTAAAGAAATACGTAATTTTGTTTGATATTTTTCTGACGTACTCGTAACATATTAAAATTGAAGTGAATACTAAATTACGAAATTATCCACAATGAATTTTGTTACCATAAATTTTATAGCAAATCGAAATTTTTGCTATTTTTCATATTACGTTATCTTATTTTATTATATTTAAAATATTTTTAAAAAAATACGAATTGTATATTATAGTTGACTGTGATACAAAAAATTATAAGCGTGAGTGCAAGTTTGCATACAAAATTTGCTTTTATTTAAACGGCTCATTAAGTATATATTTTACTAAAATTTATTTCTGTAATAAATATCAAAACTATATTTCTTACATACTGTAGCTTCTACATTATCGCCAAGTTGACGAGAAGTGTGAAGTGCTAAAGAAAAATTAAATATAAAATGTATCTTACTGATTTTGAAATTTTCATTGCTGCATCACTTTAAAATAAAATTAGTCTTTAAAAGTTTTCAGTGTTTAAGTTAGAGAAATTCAATCTTTATAAGTAATTAAAGTTAATACAGTATCCCAACGCCATTTTTTCAATTCATTCTGGGAATATTATACTAATAATTATAATTTGATCAAATCCAAAGAAATTTTCTATCTCATTATTATCTGTATTCTTTGTTTCGCCTTATTAAATATTTTTTCCTTCCAGGTATCCATTAAGAATATGGAAACTAAAAAAATCTTGGAAAAGCGTAAAAATGACGAGAAAATTCCAGGCAAAAACCATTATACTAATAAGTAAGTGAAAAGCAAGTTTTAATGAAACTTTCATTTTAAGTTTGCGAAACCTTATTTTATCCTAGCGTGGACATCAATGTTATTTTTCATGTATATTTAATATTCAAATATATATATTTCATATTTTCAAATTTATATTTTCTCATTTTAAATATTTATTCTCATATTTTAAATATATATTCATATCATCAAATATATATTTTTCATATTATAAGTCTTAAGATGCCTTGAGAAAAAAACGTTTTCCCAGGTTCTCAAATTCCGTGCGTATTCGTACTAAAGAGTAAGCATATGTACTAATACGAGATGCCGGACCTTATTTTATCCTAGGTCGGAAACCTTATTTTATCCTCGCGTGGACATCAATGTTATTTTTCATGTATATTTAATATTCAAATATATATATTTCATATTTTCAAATTTATATTTTCTAATTTTAAATATATATTTTCATATTTTAAATATATATTCATATCATCAAATATATATTTTTCAAATTATAAATCTTAAGATGCCTTGAGAAAAAAACGTTTTCCCAGGCTCTCAAATTCCGTGCGTATTCGTACTAAAGAGTAAGCATATGTACTATTACGAGATGCCGGACCTTATTTTATCCTAGGTCGGAAACCTTATTTTATCCTCGCGTGGACATCAATGTTATTTTTCATGTATATTTAATATTCAAATATATATATTTCATATTTTCAAATTTATATTTTCTCATTTTAAATATATATTTTCATATTTTAAATATATATTCATATCATCAAATATATATTTTTCATATTATAAATCTTAAGATGTCTTGAGAAAAAAACGTTTTCCCAGGTTCTCAAATTCCGTGCGTATTCGTACTAAAAGGTAAGCATATGTACTAATACGAGATGTCGGGGAATATCTAACTGAAATTACGTCCGTGTGATCATGGGCCGCTGGAGTCAGAAAGGATCGTCTTTTCTATGATATGGAGGGAGGGAGGGGGAAGGGAGAATCGCTTGATTAACTTTAAGTCCCGAAGTGGTTAAATGTCTTCGGAATAAAATTATATCCTACTTTAGGAAGAAAACTTCGTACACTTTCCTCTAAAAAAGGAAAGTGTACGAAACTTCATGTTTAATTTTCTGAGAATGTTAAAACTAGCTTCCAATTTCGGAAATTTTAGCAATCTATTTACGGCTGTGAAATAGTTTCTAGAGCAAAAAAAAAAGTATTTTACTTAAAGAAAGTAGTTCTTTTAAGAAAAGAACCTAGCACATAGTTTTTTGAAAAAAAGGATTCCAATATACATAACGAATGCTGGACTTTTTTATTTTAAATTTTAGTATTGTATTACATTTAAATAAAGATGCTTTATAGTAACAGTTGTTCAAACTTTTTTTTACTTTGCTTAAAACTTGGATATGTTCTGTGCATAAATATTTCTTATAAAAAATTTTACACTCTAGAGTTAGTTTTACGATTTGGTTTACGATTGCGACGTGAGTTAAGAATGAAATAAACTGTCAATTTTAAATCCTTTCAACTTTTCAAAGGTGTTTCTTTGTTTTTGCATTTAAGATTTCGTTTCGATATTACTTTGATTCATTACAAATCTGTACAAATTGGAATTTTTTTTTTTTATTTCAGTGCTGCTGTGCGTATACAGCGAAATCAGGCCGAGAAGCAAAGGCGTGACCGACTCAACGACCAGATTGCTCAGCTGGCCACTCTTGTCCCCCCAGCTGTAAATGCCTCAAAACCTCTTGACAAAGTTAGCATCTTGAGACTGTCAGCATCATGGATGAGGCTGAATTACAGTGAGTCTTATTATGATATCTCATATATAGTCAATAACGAAACTTTTACCTGTATTGAAACGATTCTCTTAGAATGAGTATTTGTGAGATGTGTTAGGAATATTTTCAGTAATTTCGGCTCAAGGAAGTAAAACTATTTTCTTTTTAAATTTATTTATTTATATATTTTTATTTTATTTCATTTTTTATGTTATTTAATATAGTTTTTATATTAAAAAAATGAAAAGAGTTTACATTTTTGGCGAGCTACATTTTGGCTCTTCGAAGTTCGTTTGGTAAGAAATTACAGTTTTAGTGCTTAAAACTTGGGATTTAAACTTACCCTTCATTTATACATTCATTCATAGCAGTAAAATCTAATATACATGTAGAACACCCTGCTATCTTTTATTATATATGCAAAGAAGTGCCATAAGTTAGGTTTAGCAAGTTAATAACGAGTTGGCCCTTTGACTCCATACAGTAGAATGAGTATTGCTTGCACGATCTTTTACTAGCTCTGCGACTGGCGCTCTGATCAGGGCCGTCTCTGAAGGAGGAGTTATGAAAGTAAGATAAAAAGTTCGTTTGATAAAAAATTACAGTTTGAGTGCTTAAAACTTAGGGTTTAAACTTACCCTTCATTTATACATTCATTCATAGCAGTAAAATCTAATATACATGTAGAACACCCTGCTATCTTTTATTATATATGCAAAGAAGTGCCATAAGTTAGGTTTAGCAAGTTAATAACGAGTTGGCCCTTTGACTCCATACAGTAGAATGAGTATTGCTTGCACGATCTTTTACTAGCTCTGCGACTGGCGCTCTGATCAGGGCCGTCTCTGAAGGAGGAGTTATGAAAGTAAGATAAAAAGTTCGTTTGATAAAAAATTACAGTTTGAGTGCTTAAAACTTAGGGTTTAAACTTACCCTTCATTTATACATTCATTCATAGCAGTAAAATCTAATATACATGTAGAACACCCTGCTATCTTTTATTATATATGCAAAGAAGTGCCATAAGTTAGGTTTAGCAAGTTAATAACGAGTTGGCCCTTTGACTCCATACAGTAGAATGAGTATTGCTTGCACGATCTTTTACTAGCTCTGCGACTGGCGCTCTGATCAGGGCCGTCTCTGAAGGAGGAGTTATAAAAGTAAGATAAAAAGTTCGTTTGATAAAAAATTACAGTTTGAGTGCTTAAAACTTAGGGTTTAAACTTACCCTTCATTTATACATTCATTCATAGCAGTAAAATCTAATATACATGTAGAACACCCTGCTATCTTTTATTATATATGCAAAGAAGTGCCATAAGTTAGGTTTAGCAAGTTAATAACGAGTTGGCCCTTTGACTCCATACAGTAGAATGAGTATTGCTTGCACGATCTTTTACTAGCTCTGCGACTGGCGCTCTGATCAGGGCCGTCTCTGAAGGAGGAGTTATAAAAGTAAGATAAAAAGTTCGTTTGATAAAAAATTACAGTTTGAGTGCTTAAAACTTAGGGTTTAAACTTACCCTTCATTTATACATTCATTCATAGCAGTAAAATCTAATATACATGTAGAACACCCTGCTATCTTTTATTATATATGCAAAGAAGTTCCATAAGTTAGGTTTAGCAAGTTAATAACGAGTTGGCCCTTTGACTCCATACAGTAGAATGAGTATTGCTTGCACGATCTTTTACTAGCTCTGCGACTGGCGCTCTGATCAGGGCCGTCTCTGAAGGAGGAGTTATAAAAGTAAGATAAAAAGTTCGTTTGATAAAAAATTACAGTTTGAGTGCTTAAAACTTAGGGTTTAAACTTACCCTTCATTTATACATTCATTCATAGCAGTAAAATCTAATATACATGTAGAACACCCTGCTATCTTTTATTATATATGCAAAGAAGTGCCATAAGTTAGGTTTAGCAAGTTAATAACGAGTTGGCCCTTTGACTCCATACAGTAGAATGAGTATTGCTTGCACGATCTTTTACTAGCTCTGCGACTGGCGCTCTGATCAGGGCCGTCTCTGAAGGAGGAGTTATAAAAGTAAGATAAAAAGTTCGTTTGATAAAAAATTACAGTTTGAGTGCTTAAAACTTAGGGTTTAAACTTACCCTTCATTTATACATTCATTCATAGCAGTAAAATCTAATATACATGTAGAACACCCTGCTATCTTTTATTATATATGCAAAGAAGTTCCATAAGTTAGGTTTAGCAAGTTAATAACGAGTTGGCCCTTTGACTCCATACAGTAGAATGAGTATTGCTTGCACGATCTTTTACTAGCTCTGCGACTGGCGCTCTGATCAGGGCCGTCTCTGAAGGAGGAGTTATAAAAGTAAGATAAAAAGTTCGTTTGATAAAAAATTACAGTTTGAGTGCTTAAAACTTAGGGTTTAAACTTACCCTTCATTTATACATTCATTCATAGCAGTAAAATCTAATATACATGT
Organism: Parasteatoda tepidariorum; assembly: GCF_982258835.1. Classification (NCBI taxonomy): domain Eukaryota; kingdom Metazoa; phylum Arthropoda; class Arachnida; order Araneae; family Theridiidae; genus Parasteatoda; species Parasteatoda tepidariorum. The sequence continues at coordinate 47,578,012 of NC_141761.1, read as the reverse complement.
AGAACACCCTGCTATCTTTTATTATATATGCAAAGAAGTGCCATAAGTTAGGTTTAGCAAGTTAATAACGAGTTGGCCCTTTGACTCCATACAGTAGAATGAGTATTGCTTGCACGATCTTTTACTAGCTCTGCGACTGGCGCTCTGATCAGGGCCGTCTCTGAAGGAGGAGTTATAAAAGTAAGATAAAAAGTTCGTTTGATAAAAAATTACAGTTTGAGTGCTTAAAACTTAGGGTTTAAACTTACCCTTCATTTATACATTCATTCATAGCAGTAAAATCTAATATACATGTAGAACACCCTGCTATCTTTTATTATATATGCAAAGAAGTGCCATAAGTTAGGTTTAGCAAGTTAATAACGAGTTGGCCCTTTGACTCCATACAGTAGAATGAGTATTGCTTGCACGATCTTTTACTAGCTCTGCGACTGGCGCTCTGATCAGGGCCGTCTCTGAAGGAGGAGTTATAAAAGTAAGATAAAAAGTTCGTTTGATAAAAAATTACAGTTTGAGTGCTTAAAACTTAGGGTTTAAACTTACCCTTCATTTATACATTCATTCATAGCAGTAAAATCTAATATACATGTAGAACACCCTGCTATCTTTTATTATATATGCAAAGAAGTGCCATAAGTTAGGTTTAGCAAGTTAATAACGAGTTGGCCCTTTGACTCCATACAGTAGAATGAGTATTGCTTGCACGATCTTTTACTAGCTCTGCGACTGGCGCTCTGATCAGGGCCGTCTCTGAAGGAGGAGTTATAAAAGTAAGATAAAAAGTTCGTTTGATAAAAAATTACAGTTTGAGTGCTTAAAACTTAGGGTTTAAACTTACCCTTCATTTATACATTCATTCATAGCAGTAAAATCTAATATACATGTAGAACACCCTGCTATCTTTTATTATATATGCAAAGAAGTTCCATAAGTTAGGTTTAGCAAGTTAATAACGAGTTGGCCCTTTGACTCCATACAGTAGAATGAGTATTGCTTGCACGATCTTTTACTAGCTCTGCGACTGGCGCTCTGATCAGGGCCGTCTCTGAAGGAGGAGTTATAAAAGTAAGATAAAAAGTTCGTTTGATAAAAAATTACAGTTTGAGTGCTTAAAACTTAGGGTTTAAACTTACCCTTCATTTATACATTCATTCATAGCAGTAAAATCTAATATACATGTAGAACACCCTGCTATCTTTTATTATATATGCAAAGAAGTGCCATAAGTTAGGTTTAGCAAGTTAATAACGAGTTGGCCCTTTGACTCCATACAGTAGAATGAGTATTGCTTGCACGATCTTTTACTAGCTCTGCGACTGGCGCTCTGATCAGGGCCGTCTCTGAAGGAGGAGTTATAAAAGTAAGATAAAAAGTTCGTTTGATAAAAAATTACAGTTTGAGTGCTTAAAACTTAGGGTTTAAACTTACCCTTCATTTATACATTCATTCATAGCAGTAAAATCTAATATACATGTAGAACACCCTGCTATCTTTTATTATATATGCAAAGAAGTTCCATAAGTTAGGTTTAGCAAGTTAATAACGAGTTGGCCCTTTGACTCCATACAGTAGAATGAGTATTGCTTGCACGATCTTTTACTAGCTCTGCGACTGGCGCTCTGATCAGGGCCGTCTCTGAAGGAGGAGTTATAAAAGTAAGATAAAAAGTTCGTTTGATAAAAAATTACAGTTTGAGTGCTTAAAACTTAGGGTTTAAACTTACCCTTCATTTATACATTCATTCATAGCAGTAAAATCTAATATACATGTAGAACACCCTGCTATCTTTTATTATATATGCAAAGAAGTGCCATAAGTTAGGTTTAGCAAGTTAATAACGAGTTGGCCCTTTGACTCCATACAGTAGAATGAGTATTGCTTGCACGATCTTTTACTAGCTCTGCGACTGGCGCTCTGATCAGGGCCGTCTCTGAAGGAGGAGTTATAAAAGTAAGATAAAAAGTTCGTTTGATAAAAAATTACAGTTTGAGTGCTTAAAACTTAGGGTTTAAACTTACCCTTCATTTATACATTCATTCATAGCAGTAAAATCTAATATACATGTAGAACACCCTGCTATCTTTTATTATATATGCAAAGAAGTTCCATAAGTTAGGTTTAGCAAGTTAATAACGAGTTGGCCCTTTGACTCCATACAGTAGAATGAGTATTGCTTGCACGATCTTTTACTAGCTCTGCGACTGGCGCTCTGATCAGGGCCGTCTCTGAAGGAGGAGTTATAAAAGTAAGATAAAAAGTTCGTTTGATAAAAAATTACAGTTTGAGTGCTTAAAACTTAGGGTTTAAACTTACCCTTCATTTATACATTCATTCATAGCAGTAAAATCTAATATACATGTAGAACACCCTGCTATCTTTTATTATATATGCAAAGAAGTGCCATAAGTTAGGTTTAGCAAGTTAATAACGAGTTGGCCCTTTGACTCCATACAGTAGAATGAGTATTGCTTGCACGATCTTTTACTAGCTCTGCGACTGGCGCTCTGATCAGGGCCGTCTCTGAAGGAGGAGTTATAAAAGTAAGATAAAAAGTTCGTTTGATAAAAAATTACAGTTTGAGTGCTTAAAACTTAGGGTTTAAACTTACCCTTCATTTATACATTCATTCATAGCAGTAAAATCTAATATACATGTAGAACACCCTGCTATCTTTTATTATATATGCAAAGAAGTGCCATAAGTTAGGTTTAGCAAGTTAATAACGAGTTGGCCCTTTGACTCCATACAGTAGAATGAGTATTGCTTGCACGATCTTTTACTAGCTCTGCGACTGGCGCTCTGATCAGGGCCGTCTCTGAAGGAGGAGTTATAAAAGTAAGATAAAAAGTTCGTTTGATAAAAAATTACAGTTTGAGTGCTTAAAACTTAGGGTTTAAACTTACCCTTCATTTATACATTCATTCATAGCAGTAAAATCTAATATACATGTAGAACACCCTGCTATCTTTTATTATATATGCAAAGAAGTGCCATAAGTTAGGTTTAGCAAGTTAATAACGAGTTGGCCCTTTGACTCCATACAGTAGAATGAGTATTGCTTGCACGATCTTTTACTAGCTCTGCGACTGGCGCTCTGATCAGGGCCGTCTCTGAAGGAGGAGTTATAAAAGTAAGATAAAAAGTTCGTTTGATAAAAAATTACAGTTTGAGTGCTTAAAACTTAGGGTTTAAACTTACCCTTCATTTATACATTCATTCATAGCAGTAAAATCTAATATACATGTAGAACACCCTGCTATCTTTTATTATATATGCAAAGAAGTGCCATAAGTTAGGTTTAGCAAGTTAATAACGAGTTGGCCCTTTGACTCCATACAGTAGAATGAGTATTGCTTGCACGATCTTTTACTAGCTCTGCGACTGGCGCTCTGATCAGGGCCGTCTCTGAAGGAGGAGTTATAAAAGTAAGATAAAAAGTTCGTTTGATAAAAAATTACAGTTTGAGTGCTTAAAACTTAGGGTTTAAACTTACCCTTCATTTATACATTCATTCATAGCAGTAAAATCTAATATACATGTAGAACACCCTGCTATCTTTTATTATATATGCAAAGAAGTGCCATAAGTTAGGTTTAGCAAGTTAATAACGAGTTGGCCCTTTGACTCCATACAGTAGAATGAGTATTGCTTGCACGATCTTTTACTAGCTCTGCGACTGGCGCTCTGATCAGGGCCGTCTCTGAAGGAGGAGTTATAAAAGTAAGATAAAAAGTTCGTTTGATAAAAAATTACAGTTTGAGTGCTTAAAACTTAGGGTTTAAACTTACCCTTCATTTATACATTCATTCATAGCAGTAAAATCTAATATACATGTAGAACACCCTGCTATCTTTTATTATATATGCAAAGAAGTGCCATAAGTTAGGTTTAGCAAGTTAATAACGAGTTGGCCCTTTGACTCCATACAGTAGAATGAGTATTGCTTGCACGATCTTTTACTAGCTCTGCGACTGGCGCTCTGATCAGGGCCGTCTCTGAAGGAGGAGTTATGAAAGTAAGATAAAAAGTTCGTTTGATAAAAAATTACAGTTTGAGTGCTTAAAACTTAGGGTTTAAACTTACCCTTCATTTATACATTCATTCATAGCAGTAAAATCTAATATACATGTAGAACACCCTGCTATCTTTTATTATATATGCAAAGAAGTGCCATAAGTTAGGTTTAGCAAGTTAATAACGAGTTGGCCCTTTGACTCCATACAGTAGAATGAGTATTGCTTGCACGATCTTTTACTAGCTCTGCGACTGGCGCTCTGATCAGGGCCGTCTCTGAAGGAGGAGTTATAAAAGTAAGATAAAAAGTTCGTTTGATAAAAAATTACAGTTTGAGTGCTTAAAACTTAGGGTTTAAACTTACCCTTCATTTATACATTCATTCATAGCAGTAAAATCAAATATATATGTAAAACACTCTGCTATCTTTTATTATATGTGCAAAGAAGTGTCATTAAGTTAGGTTTAGCAAGTTAATAACGAGTTGTCCCTATGACTCCATACGGTAGAATGAGTATTGCTTGCACGTTCTGTTTACTAGCTCTGCGACTGGCACTCTGATCAGGCCCGACTCTAAAGAAGGAGTTATAAAAGTAAGATAAAAAAAGGGTATAATAAAGGTAAATTGTAGAAGGAATATTTACCATCTTTAATTAATCAAAAGAAATAAAAAAAAAATCTGAATGTTTTAACACAACAGAAATAGCATTTATTAAATTAACTAGTTAGCTTTTGATATGTTCAGATCGTTACAAGTTTTCTTATTTTGTATACTGTTATTTTTTGTAGTTAGAAAATAGCTGAAGACTTCTGATGTCAAGTAATTTAAAGAAAAGTTTTTAAAAAATTACCTATAATTCGTTTCAAGTCAAGTTTTGAGGTTAATGAATGTTCTATATTTAAAAAAAAAATTCTGTTTTTTTCTGTTTAAAAATCTGATTTTTTATGGTTGAAATATTTAATTGTTATAATATTTAATTTACTCTGCTTACGCTTCCTATATAAATATGCCGATAGATGAAAAAGTTATTTTCTGAATTTCTCTTAAAAATAACTAAATAAATATTCTTTTAAAATATTACTAAGGAAATTCAGCAATTATGTTTTCGTTGAAATGAAGATTTCTTTTCTATCAGAGCTTGACATTTAATGAATGAAGCTATCTCTTTAGAACAACATTTAAACTATTAAAATCAAAACAGAAAGTGAAAGAAGCGTAACTGTGAATCGTCACGATACAAGTGCCGTGATAACTGATAACTCCTATTGAGGCGGCCCTGCTCTGATTCAGCTGGTTGCCAATTTGAGCTAATGTTTGTCTTCATTGGCGACGAACAAGCATGCTTACTAACGTTACTTATACTACTCTTGTTCAAGGTTATTTAAAATTTGTTTCATCTCTCTAATTTCTTCCTCACGATTCGTAAGCTTTGATGCGTCCGATTAAATGCGTGTTAATTCTATCAAAACGTCTTCAGCTGAACTTAGTTTCCCTAATGTTTGATCCGGGAGTTTATGAATGGTTAAGTTTAAAATAACGAAGCTGCTGAAAACCTTGGGAACCGCAAATCCGATATGGAACAGCTGTTCAACGCCGGTAATAAAATGAAATAAAAACGCATTCAGAACTGCAATAGCATCATCCCCGAAATTCAGAGGAAACCGAAATTCCTCCCAAATCTTCGTAGATCTTGAATAAAAGCGCTTTTTGCTCATGCTGTAAATAATAAGTTAATTGATGAAGACAAGATGTTTCACTAATTAAGTTATACGTCTCGTACTACCAGGACCCAGAACAGTTGGGATTACCACGTTTCTTTTTACAATAGAACTATCCGGATATAATATGGCCAAAACGGACTGACCGCTTCGCGATTCCACAACTACATTGTACAGTCAACGCTTCGTGACTCTAGATTGGTACATTGTGTTAGGCAGCATTGCTTCAACTCCTCGACGTTAGCATTTTAGTGGAATAGGGTAAATTGGCGGAAGGTTGGTCCTAGCATTTTAGTGGAATAGGGTAAATTGGCGGAAGGTTGCTCCTAGCATTGTAGTGGATTAGGGTAAAATGGCGGAAGGTTGCTCCTAGCATTTTAGTGGAAAGGGGTAAATTGGCGGAAGGTTGGTCCGAATACACAAACTCATAAATACGAAATATCACAAAAATATGGAAATGAAACATTTTTAGTGTCTCTCCCGTTATAAGAAACACTTGGTCAAAATTAAAGCTTCTATCGTAGTGGCAAACTTTTAATTAGAATAAATTTCAATTGGGGTAATTTCACCCTAATTTCCCCGATAACTACAAAATTTCGAAATGAGATTCTTTTAGTTTTTTCTTTACATCTGGCAAGGAACACGTGATCCAAATTTTTTTTACATATCTTACAATTGGGGTAATTACGCCTGATTACACCATTAACTACAATATATTTAATATTAAGTTCTCCTGTTTATCTTATAAATATATGGTCCAACTTTGAGCCTTCTATCTTGCTAAAAACCTGTTATTTAGTTTTTCTTAGTTTTTCTTCATATTTGATAAGAACACATGGTTCAAGTTTGAGATTTTTAATCTTAATGTAAACATGTTATTAAGCTTTTCAATCAATTAGGATAATTATCTCTCCCAATTACCCTGATAATTACAAATTATTGAAATGAAACTTTTAATTTTTTTTATTTATCTTATCAAGAACACGTGTTCCAACTTCATAACATTATGGAAAGTGGGAGAATTATTGATGAATAAGTGGGCAAAGTCTTTGCCTTTTACAGATAAGAGAAAAGAAATTTAAAGGTAGGAATCTCTTATCGACAATTTAGACCAATCACAATTTGTATGATGGAATACAGCCCTTTTAGAACATAACAAATACGATTTGAGATCGCTAATACAAAAAATCAAGGCTGTGTCATATTAAAGTTCTCTAATGCAATGTGCCACCAGATAGTCACGTACAACTTCTTTTTATCTCTATGAACCAGCACCCAACAATATAACAACTTGGAAAGATTTAATCATCAAAAATTATGTTCTGAAAAGTAGGAGTGTAAATTTCTTTAAGTTTCTCCCCGAATATAAAAATGTAAATTACAAAGTCGACATCTACTGGAAAGAACATTATTAATCCTGCATAATAAAAGAGAGCAAAATCTTTGTAACCTGACCATCTGTGTCATCAAATATTTTTTTACGAGTGTTGTTAAATGTTCTTCTAAACTGCCATAGAGACAACAACAACAAAAAAAAATCATTTTCGGTGATTTTCTATAATATTGTTGTTATGTATAAGAATTTCGCTGAATTGGTAAATTAGTATTAAAGGCCTACCTTATACCTTAACCCCTTTGTGAGTTGCTCATATGGGTGAGTTGCTCATATAACTGGTTTTCTGGAGAGAAAAAATCTATTTTTAACTATAAACTATTCATTACTACGAACTTTTTCGCGATTAAGAAGCAGTCCTAGTTGTTCTCAATGCTAATAATAATATTTTTTTAAAATCCAACAAATGGCGCTCTGCGCCATCTATTGGGTAAAAGGATTAATTGTATTCAGTAATGTAAAAGGATTAATTGTATTCAGTTATGTAAAAGGATTAATTGTATTCAGTTTTTTATATAGCACCGTGCCATGAACATCATTCCTTTTTTTTTGTTATTAAATAATACCTTGATAAAGCTCTTTCTAATGCTTCAAAACCCCGAAATCATTGTATTTAACATTGGCGCACCAACCTACGACTAAGAAATTGATAAAGGCTTCTGATTTGAATCATGGATTCATTTGATGATTTAGCCCCTTAACGATCGGTTAATTTTCGAAAAAACGGTAATAAAAGTAACTATTTTTTTGACTTTTGTATTTGTATTACGTATTCGATTAGTGCTGAAATCTAGTTTAAAATAAACTATCTACAATTACCTTAAAGAATATCCTGGTACTGCTATTTGGTGTGTAAAATGAGAAATAAAATGCTTTCCGGGCAAAAGAAGTGAATTAGTTTTATTCTTATTGGCGCGTTACTTCTGAACACTCCAGCCCGTCAATATCACGGGAGCGAGAAATAGCGGTCGAAATCTCACCCGGCATTTTCACGGGAGCGAGAAGGAAGGGGTTAAAGAGAAAAAAATCACAATCCGCTCTTAAACAACTCGATTAATAACAAAATTTGAAAATTTAATGGATGATGATAATGTTAAAATTAAAGAAGAGATCGAAGAATTAACAAATTGTAAAAAACAATTAATTGATAAGAACAAAAGTTTAAAAGCACTAAATAATCGAATTGAACCATTAAATAAAAGTGAGGAAATAGAAACCGAAATTACTGGAATCGAAGAATATTCGGAAAAATAATCAAGTGGCAATCTCGAATCGCCAGATTTTTGAAAGAAAACATAAAAGAAAGTAGAGAAGGAGGAGAATCATTTATGAGTGCACAACGAAATCGAAACTTATTCCAGAAAGTAATACAGTTAAACTTCTAAAACTAAGCATAAATAAATTTTACGGTGAAACAACATTATAGCTGGAATTTTGGAATCAATTTCAAATCGCTATTCATGAAAACGAAATTTTAACTGAGATACAAAAATTTACTTATTTAAAGAGTTTACTTCGGGAAATTGCATTAAATGCTATTAGAGGGTTTGTTTTGACTAAAGAAAATTATACCAAGGGGATGAAATGGTTAAGACAGATTTGGGCGCGAATATTTAGTGATTAATAGTCATGAATCGTCGATTAAATCTCTATTCCGTTAAAAATTCTACTGATATTAGAGCATTACGAAATTTTTATGATAATTCAGAAGTAAACATTAAATCTTTAAAAATCTTAAATGTATTCTTTAACGCATGAACCCTTATTATGCCCTATATTATTAAAACTAATACCGGAAGATTTAACTTTAGAATACAACTGCAAATGAAAAGCAAAGTCTGAATTTAAAGTTTCGGAATTAATTCAAATTAGGAAAGAAATTCAAGTACGAGAATCGTCTATCTACATTATTCCATGATAACGTTAAGAAACAGTAACACTATAATTCTTATAAATCCGGGTAAGTAATAAATAACAAAAAAATAATAAATTGAAATTAAAAAAAATAATCACATTATTATTGACACCAATGCTTAGTTAATAATGTAAGATGTATTAATTGAAAAAATAGTGCGTGGAGTCCCTCCGCGCGGAAGAAGTGAAACTTCGTAATGTGGAAATGAAAATAGGAAGGGGTAGAAATTGATTTTTAGTGAAATCATATTGTTTCTTTAAGACAAACTTTATCAACATTGCTTACGATTCACAATTGATCGCATCTTTTAATTATCATTTTCGAGTGGAGAAATATCTAAATCTATAACATTTACAATGGGATTTTGATAACTAAAGTAAGATACGAAATGTTTGAGTTCTATTTTTTCAATATTTCTTGCCTCAATGGTAGTTCCCCCTGTTGGATCATTCCTACCATTTATCATTTCCATTCCAAATTTGTCTTTAAGGAAGGTTAATAATGTTTCAGATTCAGATAACGAGAAATTCACATTAAAATCTCCTTCAAGAATCACAGGCCGCTCACAATAATAAATTTCTTTACCAGTAACGTCTGCCAGAGCTTGTGAACCTGCAGTGGATAGTGGCAATAAAGATGTTCCGTCATCAATAAACAGTTAGTTAGGATAATTGTTTTAAATCGTCTGCTGATGTAATAACTGCAACTCTAGCTTGTTGCTAGGCAACCAAACGACTTTTTCTTGTTATTAATGTTTTGTTTATCGTTGCATTAAACGTTTAACGCAACCTTGTTGGAAATCGCATTGGAAGTTTCACTTCAAAAACAGTTCAGATCGGATATTCCCACTGCTTCAACATTGGCTACTAATGTAAAATTTAATTGTGTATTTTGTAAATCAGAACTTGATTCCATTTATTTGTGAAAATGTCGGTTTCGGAAAAAAGAGATATATTGATAAGCGAAAGTCGTTGCTTTAAATGTTTCCGTAAAGAACACGTAAGTTCGCTATGTAGGAGTAAAATTTGCCCTTGTAAAAAATGTAATAGTAAATCTCATCACGAAATAATTTGTTTTGGAACTCCGAAAGGGGAATTTCAATCAGTAATTTTGCAAACATGTGTTGCGGAATTGCATTCGGCAGACAAAACGCAGGAGATAAATATTTTATTTGATTCCGCATCGATGAGGTCATTGATTTCTAGAGAATTAGCTCAAAAGCTTAATCTCCTGATACTTAGAAAATTTATTAGTTTAAACTTTTGGAAGCCGTGAACCTCTAGAAAAAACATTTGATAACATAAAGGCGAGTATAAGCAATAAAAAATATCCAACCCGAAGGTCAGATTTCGAATTATTGTTTTCTAGTATCATAACATGCATCTTTCCCACCGCATAATAAGGAAATAAAGTTGCTTCTTGAGGATTTTGCGTTTACTGATTTATATCTTTCGAAAGGAATAAATTCCTTTCGAAATACATAAATACATAAAAGAATTGACTAAAGATTTGTTTTATGTAAAAACATTATAACTGGGATATCTCATTCAAATTTCAAAAATGATTCAATCATTGAAAATTTATGTTATTGTGAGGAATTAAATACTGAAAATAATTCTTATGATGATATAAAGTTACAGTTATGGGAATTTTTGGATATTGAGAGCTTAGGTATTAATGATAAAATTCAGAATACACTTTTAGAACAAGAAACTTTGTAACGATTTGAACAAAATATAAAATTTCAGGATGTCAGATACGTAGTTAAATTACCATTTAAAGATGAAGTAAACATTTCTGACAATTTTAATTTATCTAAGAGAAGGCTAATTTCTTTAACGTCGCGTTTTAATAAAAATGCTTCTTTGCAAGAAAATTATGCTAGTGTTTTAAGAGCACAATTATCGGAAGGAATAATAGAACCTAATAATGATAAATCGATAGTTCCAAATATGGTATGTTACTTACCTCATCATCCAGAGATAAGAAATGATAAACAAATCACCAAGTTATTGATAGTTTTTAATGCTTCGGCTAAGGAAAAAAATTGCTACTCCCTAAATGACAACTTATTATCCGGTCCCAAAGTCTAAACTCTAATCTTTTAATTTTACTATTAAAATTTCGCGAGTTTAAGATAAGAATAATTGTTGATTGTGAAAAGGATTTTCTACAATTATTAATTGATGAACGCGTAATCTTAAATTTCTTTGATCAGAGCAATTCCCTCCCAAGAAAATTAAAATTTATGAAGTAATAGAACCGTAACTTTCATAGTAAAATCATCAACATTTTTACTGGCTAGAACTATAAGGTATCATTCCAAAAATTATAAAGATTTTCATCCTTTGGCGTTTAAGGTTTTAAATGAAAATTTATATGTTGACGATCTTATTACTGGTACAAATGCGATTGAAGATGGACTAATATCATTCCGGGACTCTAAATTAATATTAAAGGATGCATCAATGAACCTTAGAAAGCGAAGAGTAATTATAAGGAGTTATGCCAAAAGTGGCAAGACACCAAATTTGAAAAACATCCTAGTTAAGAAACAAAACCTTTAAAAAAGTTTTAGGATCAATTTGGAATACTTTGAAGGATAAATTTAATTTAAATTTAAGTTCGTTAATTGATTCTTTGGAAAATGTAAAAAATACTAAGAAGCGTATTACGCATATCATCGAAATTATTTGGTCCAATAGGATATACAGGGTGTCTCAGTTAAGCGTTTCAGAACTTCTAAGAGGGGTAGGGGGCATCCTGACGACTCGAAATCATATAGCAATGTGGGGTCGGAAATGCTTTCCTGCAGCAGTGACGTACACAGAAGCACCATAAAGAAAAGAGACCGTAAGTGAAAAATCGTTTTAATAATACATTGAAAAAAGCATAAGGCACATGGGTCAAAGTAAGTGTTCGAAGTTTCTGCCACCGGCGACAATGCACACCTCACATCTCCGGTGCATGGACATCCGAACATTCTGCAATACTCCAGGCATATCTCGAATTTCCCCGGCAGCTACTGAGATTCTTGCAACCAGCTCCTCAGCATTGTCAACATGGGAGTCATAAACCAGTGTTTTCATATGACCCCAGAAATAAAAATCAAGACATGATAGGTCGGGTGACTGAGGAGGCCAACGCACTGGAAAGCTCGGTTGGAACTTTCGAACAACGCCATCTACCGCGTCAGGAAAGCATTTCCGACCCCGCATTGCTGTATGATTTCGAGTCGTCAGGATGCCCCCTACCCCTCTTAGAAGTTCTGAAACGCTTAACTGAGACACCCTGTATAACAGCATTAACGATTAGAATTAAAATTCTTTTTCAAGAAATATGGGAACAAGGCTTTGAATGGGATTACACATATTATCGAAATTATTTGGTCCAATATGATATATAACAGCATTCACGATTAGAATTAAAATTCTTTTTCAAGAAATATGGGAACAAGGCTTTGAATGGGATAAGGAATTCGGAGATATTTTAAGACTGAAATGGGAAAAATGATATAAAGAAGTAAATGTAAAAGAGAGACTTTCATTGCCAAGAAATTATTTCTATAAAGAAGATAACAGTTCAGAAATAGGGAAATATAAAATAATTGTATTTTGTAACTCAAGTGAGAAGACGTATGAAGCGATTGCATATATTCGATATGAAAGAAATCAAAACTTTTTACGTAAACTTTGTTACTTCAATGGTGTGCGTTGATCCATTGAAGAAGTTGAGTCTACCAAGATTAGAACTGATGACCTCTCTCATAGGTTCCAGATTTTTGAAAACTTTAAGGAAAGTGTTTTAAATGAATAACTATATTCTTTATTCGGACTCAGCCATAGCACTTAGATGGATTCGAGGAAATGCAAATTAGTGGAAGACATTTATTTCAAACAGATTGAGATCCAAAGTTTAACAGATCCTTTCTAATTGGAAGTTCATCAAGGAAAATGATAATCCAGCTGATATCATATCAATAGGATGCAGTGCTAATGATTTGCTCTCAAGTAAATGGACCAAAATGGTCGAAAGCGAAGAAAATTGGCCTAAAGATGAAGAAACGTTCAGAAAAACAGATGTTGACGAAGAAAAAAAAATTATAAGTTATTGAAGTTGATTTTATATATATATATATATATATATATATATATATATATATATATATATATATATATATATATATATATATATATATATATATATATATATATATATATATATATATAAAAATTTTCGATTTTTTTTCCTCCCTATATATACATATATATAGGGAGAGAGAAAGATTGACAATTTTTGAGTTGCACATATAAGTTTTTGACGCGTCAAATTTACTATGTAGTTTTTTTTATCGCGTTTTTCGGTAGTTATCGCTACGAATTTCCAAAGTTTTAAGACTCAATATTTTTTAATACGACAAAATTGTGATGCAATAATTTCGAATTTTAGTCATCACATTTGAAGCTCTTTTTCCATTTCATGAATCCAAATGACTTTTCGATCGTGTTTTCGGAAGTTGCAACGTGTTGTCGGATTTCCACATGTGCTTCTTAAAATACCTGATATTTTAAATACATATTATAACGACTCGCGACAATAGCAATTACTTTTGACGTCCTTTATTTGTGTCAATTTTATTGGAAATTCAAGTTATCTTTCTATCGTTGTTTTCGGCACTACGCATTTCTATACGTTGTCTTGAAAATCCGGATATTTTTAATATGCATTAATCTGACCCTCTAATCGTGTGTTTAAATGTGCGCCAAGCAGGGAGCTTCTGATAGCGCAATTTCAAGTCGATCTTTGATCTTCCCTGAAATTTGCTCCAAGATCAGAACCACTAACCAACAGCTATGGAACATCCCTCCGGCCCGCTCTTGGTATAATGGACAGACTCCTGGTGGTGGGGCACTTATCATAGGGGCTGATAGAGCCATACAGTCCACCATAAGTAGGTTCATAAGTGGACACATCAGGTGTTTCTCTTTTGAGCTTGGGCAAAAGACCTATACAACGTGCACGAGGTGTAACTCTGCTCAGGCTTCTCCCGATCACATTTTACACTGTCTTGGTCTGGAAAAGAAAGACCTCTACTCTAGAGTCCCTTACTTGTATTTGATTTCCGGAAGACTTTCGAGCTCATTGACTTGGTCTAGCCTGCTGCTGACCAAGAGGAATAAGTCAACAACAATTAAATGTGCGCTTTATTTGTGCCATTTTCATCACAAATCTAAGAATTTTTTTTTTTATTATCGTCCTTTCAAAAGTTATTGTTTTGCTTTTTCAAGCAGAATCGAAAATCCTGATATTTATAATTCGGTATTACAACGACTTGCAATTTTCAAACTGAGCAATTTAAAGCACGCAATCAGTTTTTACGTGCTTTATTTTTCTATGATTTCATCTTCAGCATGGATGGGCGATGAAATCGGCAATCTTTCAATCGTTTTTTTTTTTTTTTTTTGAAAGTTGCTAGCATCAAAATAATATTTCAAGTGTTTTTTTCCCCTTTTTAATTTCGATATCTTTAATGCAATATCATTACAAAACGCGAAATTCGAATACGGGTTTTTAACCCCTTCCTTCTCGCTCCTGTGAAAATGACGGGATGAGTTTTCGCTCGCTATTTCTCGCTCCCGTGATATTGACGGGCTGGAGTGTTCAGTAGTAATGCGCCTATAAGAGTAAAACTACTTCATTTCTTTTGCCCGGAAAACATTTTATTTCTCATTTTACACACCATATAGCAGTACCAGGATACTTTTGAGGTAATTGTAAATAGTTAGTTTATTTTAAACTAGATACTAGCACTAATCAAATACGTGTATTTGGCAAAATAGACACTTTTATCACCGTTTTCTTGAAAATTAACCGATCGTTAAGGGGTTAAACAGGTTACTGTTTTTTAAATTTCGTTTCCAATAATTTGGAGCTTAAATAAGTGCTTAAAAACCGTTTTTAGGTTTAATATTCATAAAATCTCTTATAAATCACTGAATATGAATGTTCATAAGTTAAAAATATACTGCACACGATCGCAACTGAATGTTATATCTTATTTTGAGCTATAATGCGTTCTGATTTATTTCAAATCATTTTAAACCCCATGCAATTTGTTTAATTAAAATATTTAATTTGCATTTATTATGCTCAATAAAATATTCATCCGTTTTTTTTTTTTTACTTTCATTCAAGAACGTTATAGTTAATTTATTTTAAAATACGCTTTTAATGAAGAAAAAACTATCATTTTTACCAATATTTTTCGATAAATCTAGTTTTTGATAAAATAAAAAAATATATATATATATACTTTTATTTTGAAAAGTATCAGCTTGGTATTCTTTAGTTAATTTAATTAGTTATATTTAAATAAAAGAATTTCATTTTATGCAAATATATTACTTATGCAAATATATTACTAAGTTGTCTGATTAAAATAATTGTATCTTAAACACTGATGTTTACGTTAAAACTCTCATAATTGCCGTCAACAATTATAATAGTTTTATGTTAACATCAGTAGCTAAATAGTTCGTAGCTAAATGCTAAATCAACGCTAAATAGTTCGGCACTCAGCTCTTAATCCAAAAAGGTTGTGCATTCCTACGGAAATGAATTACAATAAATATTTTTTTTTTCTATAAGATATTTTTATATCCCTTTACATTAACCCTTAAATAAACTTTGAATATAATCACTATAACATAGTGAAATGTTCCGCACATTAAGATAAATTTCATTTTAATGTGATCATTTTGTACTTTTTCTAAATTTCGCCTTTATATCGCAATTATTAATTCCTTAATAAATAATTTTTTAATAATTTAAATTAAAATTTAGAAATTAAAGTCTATAAATTAACATAATGAACGGCAAAATACATCATAACTTAAAGACGTTCTTTGTTTTTGAACATAATTTGAATTGCGCCTTTAGACAATTGTTAACTTATATAGGATTCTTTGTCTTCTGGAGAGCTTTATATGATGCTTTATGATAGTGTTCAAGTAATTAATATTGTTGTAAAATAAATGCAATTATTACTTTCTCTGTGAAAACACGTTATGAAAACAGCTTCAAATTTCATTTTGAAAATCCGTAAATAAATAAATTTATTAATCATTGAATACATTTGTTCTAAATGTAAGGAAACCTTTAGAAATTCTATTTCAAATGTTTGAAAATTTTACAACAAAAAAAAAGAAAAAGAATGAAGTAGAATTAATTATGGAGAAAGCCTAGAAATCTTAGGAATGAAATTCTGTTTTGACTGTTGGTACAATTCTAAAAATCTGGATTTTAGATAAAAAATATAAAATCTTTTAAACTGCTGTTTCGGAATAGGAAAGAAAAATTAGGAAAAATAAACATGTTTTCTTTTTATTTCCAAATTCGCTTTGCCTTACCTCGTAATCTAGTCACTCATTTATTTTAAGAAGATACTCTTGGAAGATTGCCAATTATTATGTCGCTCTAAAGAAACCAAACCTTGTCCCCAGACAAACACTTACGCTTAAGAAGGTCAAGGTTTCATATGATAAAAAAAACAAAGGGATAAGACGCAATGTATTTATTATCTCATTAAATCGCTTCTTCCATTTATTATGAAGCTTGAAATATTTTAACTTATGTGAACTGATTCGTGTAACTGCGCTCTTTGTATGCTCATAATCAAAAGTAGAAAATCTTAAAGTATTTTGATTAAGCATACATGATTTTCAAATGCATTTGTGTAGTAGTTCTAGATCGTGGTGGATTCCGATATGATTTCCACTGCCTGAAGACAAGAGCCTTGAAAAGTTGTTGTTACATATGGGTTTATTAGAAATATTAATCCATATACAATGTTCAGCTTTAAGTGGACATAAACAAGGAGTAAAAAGGAACAGAATTATATTAACAAACAAAGAAACACATGACAAACGCATATTAACACAAAAAGAACACATAGATAAAATTAAAGTAAGAAAAAAAATATATACAGTGAAGAATGAGGAGTAGTCTTTACAGAGAGTTCATGTGATCTCTGGTATCTCAGTAAAGTTTACAGAGATTACCCCGCTTTTGAGATTGTTTGTCCTGTAAAGGGCATACAAGCAAGTGGTCTGAGTTCATGGTTCCCGAATTGCAGATTTGGCACTCACTAGATGGAAGGATACCTATTCTGTTGAGGTGCTCTGCCAAGCAGTCATGGCCTGTTGAGACTCTGAAGTTTGCCACAGCCTTCTTACGAGGACTGTGACACAATTTCTTTCAACTGTTTTGGATGTTAGCCCAGGGTTTTCTGGTGGTGTTCCCTGCTTGAACGTCAAAAGTGTTCCCTGCCTGACTGAAATCTCTCTCTCTATTAAAAAAGGCAGTTTCAAAAGTGAGCAAGCTATATCGAAATGCCCCTAATTTTATTAAATAAAATCTTCATCATCCATGCTGATAAAGATATTTTAACAGGAGCCTATTTACATTTTCCTTTTATTTTTTTAACAAAAAAAAAATAATATTTCTGTCAAATATATATTTTTTTATTGCCTTCAAGTTCACATATTTTATTCTCTGAAATAATTTATTTATTCTTTAACTCCTTACACTATTTTCACTCGTGATGAAAATTTCATGTCAAACTTGAATATCACGAGTCTTTGCTCGTATTCGACAATTCGGGCCAAACATGAATATCACGAGACGTACTCGTGGTCTTAATCTCGGGGCTAAATGAGAAAGTCTGAATGGGCTCTTATCTCTTCTTTATAGGAATAAGTATTTTAAATCTTGTCTCCTAAAACCATTGGCATTAAAATTTAAAGCGCTGACTATAAATCCTTTTTCGTTTGTTTCGTGGTCTTTAAATAACACTGCTTTTCTCTGCCGCTTATTAGAAGTATGTACGAGGAAGTTTTTAAAAATATATGCTGATTTTAATTACTATGATTAATTTATCTGTTCATTGTTATGTATCGCATGTTATTATGGGAAGTAAATATTAAATAGGGGGATATCAGGAAAAAATGATTCCGCCGAGATATTAGAGAACTTTTGCGTTGCGTTACGGTTTCCCGTTAACATTAACGCAAAGACTAATTAAGTTTAACAGCGCATGCGCGAAACTTAACGTTAAAAAAATAGCATATTCCTTTAAATACTGCTTTTGCATTACGTTTGGCAAAACCTAAACGTAAACGCTATATCTCAAAAACCGCTCATTTTAATGTATGTTAAATTGATTGCGCTGTGTGCCAGTTGTTTTGTGTTGCCGAAAACTTTTTTCTTCTTTATTTTCTTAATTTTAATTATTTTTTATTTTTATTACACTTTTTAAAATGAATGGTTGTTCGTGTAAAGCTAAGCACAGATGGCGCTAGGGATTTAAAATTCATTGCAGGACTTCCGGGTTACTACTTCCGATTGATTTTTACGCCTAGCTGGAAAAAAAGGCGCCATCAAATATTATACTTGTAGCTTTTATAATATAACTCGTTTTTTAAATTTCAGTGAAACAAATAACATAAGAATTTAGAAAACTCCGAAAGCATGCTATGTCCTGCAAGATGCAATCCGATAAATAACTAAGGGTGATACTTACACAACTGTAGACAAATAACACTCAAAGCATGGAACACTTCATTTATGTTATTTACTAATTTTCTTAAATTTGTTTTAGGCTCACAATCAGTTAGAATTTAAAAATTACAGGAAACTCTTATGAATGGTAAATTTACGCTTAAATTTAAACGTTGTTGTTGTTTCTGATGCCACTTGCCACACGGGCAAACCTGCTTGGTGAAACCGAGCAAATTAAAGGCAGTGTGTGCGTTTCTTTTTTTTCAGTGGCGCCATCTATGGCCAAGAATTCGACTTCAAATTTAAACATAAATCCCATTAATAAAACTTCCTAGAATATTAAGCCTGTTCACACATCGCCTCGTAAGCATGACATAAGCGGAAGGATACACCGGAAGTTTTTTCAATTTCTTCCGGTTTTAGAAAGCTTGTTATTATTTACATTCAGTCATCCACCCATAGGAATAATTTGACGTAATTGGCGATATACGATGTTATCAAATATGGGTAAATAGAGAAATCACTTATGCTAAATGAGTCGCAATGCGAAATAGGCCAGGGTGGATTTTATTTAATATGGAAGAAATGTTTTACTTCTAATATAGTTCTTTTTTCTTCTTTTGATAATTTTTAGTATTTCTTACATAATTTTTGAATAATATTAGAATGAAATGTGAGAAATGTACGGTCATATGTAGTGTGTTTTATAGTAATAGAATTTATGCCAAACATAAATATATTAATTGCTAAAATGTATTTTTATTCACTAGATTATTCTGTAACTTTTTAAACTAAGATTCTTTTTCTTCTTCTTTTTCTTTCTTGTTTGGCGTACTGCATATTCTTCCAACGTTCTAGATCTTTATAAGTTTCCGAAGCTAATACTTCTCTGAGGAGAAATAACTTGTCGGTTATAGCCCAACCTAGGCGTTTTTTACTTCTCCATTTCTAAAATACATACGTTAAATTTAAGCTATTTGTGAGATGCAATACGTTATTTCTGAGCATGCGCAGTATCGCAAAGAAGCAGAAAATAAGGTTATCGTTTACGTAATGCAAACGTAACGCGAAAGCTCTCTATTATTTGCTTTTATTGTCAAATAAAAGTCAAGTATGATGATGACAAAAACGTGTGATGTTTCCAAGGACGTTTTAGCCTCTGTTGAGAGTTTTTAGAATTTTTAATTTCTAATTATACTATAAAAATCTAATCCCACCATCATACATTACCTATGAGACGATATCTTATCTCGTGATTTACTGTAAGTGAAAATGTAACAAGAAGGATGGTCGAGTTTCTCCACTTGAATGACCAGTTAGTTCCTTGAGTTTTTATTCCCTCTGGCAGAAATCCTTCAGCACGGTAGCGGGAGCTGCAGAAAAAAGTAAAGATAACTTTACTAAAACTAAAAGATTACTTACAAAACGTAAAGATAACTTTTTTTTGGTAAGCCAGGTGCAAGGAACTATTTTTTTACATTTTAATTTTGTAATTTTTTTTGTTGTTTTATGTAATCTTTTGTGAACGTCCATTGCGTTCAGTGTTTAAAAAATAAATAAAACAAATAGTAAAAAAATATTGAAAAAAAGATATTGGACTTTTTCATTCCCCCCCCCGGCTTACCGAAAAGGCGCCTTTTTTTGTTAGTTTACTACAGACTTATACTTTATAAATATTTATTCCCCTATTTTATATAGTATCGTTGTTTATTCATATAAAGTTTAGGCAGCATGAGGTTTTTAAGTATAATTTTTAAATACCGTTACAAATTTGTCTGCATACCTGTGAATGTCATGGGTACCGGGTCGCCTGGTATCCTTTCTACCCAATAGGACTTTAAACCTAAGATAACTGTAGGTATAAAAAAGGAACCATTGTTAGAGAAAAAATATCATGAATAAATAGTTTAAACATTTTGACCATCTACTTAACTCTGGTGCGTCAAGTGCATCAACCATAAAAACCAAGTACCTCTGGTGCGTCAAGTTACTTGGACTTTATGGTTGATAAGTACTGAAGACGTACAAGTTGACACTTCCACTCTGGAAGAAGTTCATTACGCCATTAATAAACTGAAATGTAACAAAATGGCAGAACCAGATACTATTCCCTCTGTATTTCTTAAATATGGTGGAAAAACTGTCTATTGCGATAAAGAAATCCTGCCTTCTGAGTGGAAATTAAGTATTTTATGCCCGATACGAAAAAGGATGGTGTACTGAATTGCGTAAATTATAGAGGAGTAAGTTTATGTATCGCTTATTAAATTTTCTCAAATATCCTATTTAATCACGTGTCTCCTGTTTTAGACAGCGTTATTGGTGATTATCATTGTGGATTTCGCAAAGAGATGCCCACAGTTGACAAAGTCTTTACCTTGAGGCAAACTTCCGAGAAATACGAAGAATTTTTTTTAGTAGAAATTCACAATCTGTTAGTGAATTTTAAATAAGCTTATGGTAGCGTAATTAGAGCCGAGCTTCTGAAGACCTGATCAGATTTCCATCAAAATTATGTTCCATCAAAATTAATCAAACTGAAAGCATTTCGATGGTGGTTTCGATGGAAATTATCCACTTCTTTTGAGATTTATTAGGCAGGAAGATACATTAACGTGTCTTCGTTTTAATATAAATCTGGAGATAGTAATCAGAGATGCTGGAAGTAATGCTGGAGGCACTATGTTTTTTTTATTCAGTTAGTATACATTTTGACAAATGCCGACGATGTATCGAATATTGCATAAGATCCATTGTGTGAAACATTTTTGACACTGGAGAAATCAGCAAAAAAATAAATAAATTTAAGGGTGCATGGGAAGAAAAAATAAATTTGTTTTGGTAAAAAGGGAGTGTTTGAAGTGAATTCTTTTAAATTTAAATCTGTAAAAAAGTTACTTATTTAGTATACAAATAAACTATCAAAATGACTCACAAGCCCTGAAATCAGGAAAAATATTATTTCTGGCAATCGCTGCTTCTTGGGATTTCAATAGTGGTCTTAAACCTATTTACTAAAAAGAAGGATAAAGTATGCTGTACAAAGTATTGATAAAATCAGTCTTGACTTATACCTCAGAGATATGGATCCTGACAAAATAGGAGATCTTGTTCTCGATAGTAATAATTTCTGGAGAAAAAAAAATTATTACTAAATTTATAGTGCTTTAAAAGTGCGGATATTATTAAATCTATAAAACTAAGTAGATTTAGATAAGCAGGAAACATAATTAGAATGAGCCCAAAGCTAGCAGCATTGAAGGTTTTTAATGTGACTCCCTCCGACTAAAGACAAAGAGGAAGACCCAAGAAGAAATTGAAAGACTTTGCCATACTGAAAATAAAGAACTGCAGATAAATTTAAGGGAGAAGAACATATTAGGAAAAGCTTCTAAGGAAGGCCCTGGGCCCACTAAGGGCTGTCGTGCCAATGTTTTTATGATGATACTTTGCTTTGTATAAAACTACCTAGAATAAGCATATGCGAAATTAATGAATACAAAATTGTAAAAAACTTTTAGGAAATTACTTTTTCGCATTATTACTAATAATCTCTTGGGCGAAAAATATTAAACAAGTGCCTATATCAGCCAAAAAGTAAATAAACATTTAAAAAGCAAATTGTTAATGAGGCTGCAATACTAAAAAAAACTTAAGAAAATAAATATTTAATTCAAAATGTTATTTTAATAAAGTAATTGCTAAGAAAAAAGATTTATGTCCTCAAATAGATCTCAACGGAATATTAAGTGAATAAATTTTATTACAAAAGACTATTTGCCACTGAGACCCTTGAGTTTTTGTACCGTTAATTGATTTTTTAAAAAAAATATATTATTGGGTTTAGATAATATTCTGTTTTTTATACTTCAATCCATTGTGTCCCTTATTTCGAAAATCCGTTTAATTTAATTCTAGTTGTTTTTAACTCAAGTCGATACAATTAAGTTTTGTGGTCGATAAAAAAAGATATTTTGGCAATGTATTAATTCATTAAATTTAATTTATTAAAGAAGGTATCTCAGAAATATATATTTTTATTGAAGAAATATAAGAATTACACTTATCTATTCAATATTAGAATTACTCTAAACTATACTATGTGTTTATTTTAACGGTAGGCACTGAACACTCGTTCTTTTGCCTTGGAAGATGCCGGAAGTTGCTCTTTAACATTACCTGGTGGGCACTTTTAACCCTTAGTCACGGAAACGACTAAACCCTTTACGACTTTAACCCTTAGTTAGTCACTACCCACACCACCCTGCCACAGATACTCGTTCATAGGGTGGACCACATTCACTCATCACACAACAAAGGACAGAAAGAAACAACCATACCCTGAGCGGGACAGTGGCTTCGCAGCCAGGCACGCTAAGCGCTCGGCACCCGGCCGGCAAACTACGAAATATAAGAATTAACCGAAACTATTCAATACTTGAATGACTCATAACTATACGAAAAATAAAATTAGTATCTAAAAGGTATTAGTATTAGTATCCCCGTATCCTTTGAAGGATCATTCTCCCTCTTATAAAAAGACTAACGATCCCTCGTATGAAGTAATCTGAACACCAAAATTGAACGTCATATTGTGTTGACGAAGCAACGTCAATACAATGACGTGAGTCTACGTCGCACAACTAATTACAGATGAGTACTAAATTCGACTCATATACACCGAAGAGCCATTACATTATGACCACCCTCCATCTATAACAATGGGCTCTCCCAGGTTTTCATGGTTTCTCGCCCAGGAACAATGTTTTCACGGGGCACATTAGGACCCATAATCCTCATAGAATAATCCCTGACGCCTGTAAGCTACTTGAGCATAGTTGCAGACCAGGTTCACCCATTCATGGCAACAGTTTTTTCTGCGGGGGATGGTGTTTACCAACAGGATAATGCACCATGTCATAAGGGTCGAATCCTCGAGGAACATTCCAGTGACTTTCAAGTCATGTTTTGGCCCTTAAATTCACCTGACCTTAATCCAACAGAGCATTCGCGTTCCTACTTTGAAAACCAAATTCGTGCTGCCACGCTACCCCCTCGCAATGTGAGGGAATTGCAGGACCAGTTGGTGAACGCTTGGTACCAGATACCTCAGATTACCTATCAGCACCTTGTGGAATCAATGCCACGGCGGATGCTAGCAGTTTTGAGGGCTAAAGGTGGTCCTACATGTTATTAGCAGGGTGGTCATAATGTAATGGCTCTTCGGTTTATATCTTTATGAAACAGTACAGGTGTTTAGGTATTGGATGAATAGAACTTAAAAAAAGTGTCATTGTTTCAATTTTCGAGGGTAAAAAGCAATAAAAATTAAATTATAGACACGGTCTTATCAATCTCTTAGAAATTGAGGATTATCGTTTTATCCCAAGGGTTTGTCACTAATTCTGCAATCAAGAGGAAAAATAATCTTTACTTATTTTATATGCATCCTTACTTTATATGCCTTGATTTCTCATTTTGTATAGATAATTATTAGTTCATAATTATAATAACCATATATTTTTAATTATGGACATAATATTTTTCTTTTTGTCCGTTATTACATGAACAAAAAGAACAAATATAATTGAAGAAACGCAAAAAATATAGTTATTTTATGTGATAAATGTGGTGGTGTTTAATTAAATTAATACATATTCTGTCTTTAATTTATATTTTTGAATTCTTTTAAACAATTATATAAAGAACTGTCCACTGTGTGTGACTAATTTTTTCGATATCAAGACTATTCATTATCTGAATCAGTCGATAGGGTTTGAAAATCAATGTTTTAGTGAAGATAGAAAGAAAGAAAAACGTTAGTTCCTTTAAACGTTCATTGGATGGTGTTTCAAATAAGCTGTCTTTTAAAGACTTTAATCCTTCCTTTGCTGTTACTGACCACTATATTGATGTTCAAATTTTGAAATGATTTCGTCTACCTCACTTAAATATTAATTTACAATTCTTTATGCGCACTTTTTTTACTTCTTTTTTAAAAGAACTAAAATACGCGCTCTTTAACCCCCCTTCCTTCTCGCTCCAGTGAAAATGTCGGGGTGAGGTTTCGCCCTCTATTTCTCACTCCCGTGATATTTCCGGGCTGGAGTGTTCAGTAGCAACGCGCCAATAAGAATAAAACTAACTCATTTCTTTTGCCCGGAAAACATTTTATTTTTCATTTTACACACCAGGTGGCAGTACCAGCATATTTTTAAGGTAATTGTAGAAGTAGGAAGGAAACTCGGTACTACTGTCCAGATTGTGACGTTGTCCTCTGTATCTCATGCTTTGAAATTTATTACGCAAGAAAAATTTTTAATCTTTATTTGTATTATACGTAAATTTAATAAAATTCTTTTTTAATGTTTAAAACACATATTTTTTAAATTTTCCTTGCTTGGTGAAAAGCCAACATTTAGTCTAATGTTAGCTTTTTCTAAAAATTTAAATTTTTGAAATTTCAAGCTACAAATAAATCAAAAATTAAAAAAGAATATATATATTGTTCATTCGCATATTTTTATATAATTTTCTGGGATAAAAAAAAAATAGGCAGGCACTTTTATGACCGTTTTCTTGAAAATTAATCGAATCGATTAAGGCAACACCATGTTTATACAAAGTCAAACCGTGTGATGTCTCGCATCATAGTCTTCTGATTTCCAGTTTAGCGCAGTAGCTATACTATTTTTTATTGGAAAAAAAAAATTTAGAAGTTTTTTTCTGCTTTGAATATTTTAATTTCTTTTGAAACAAGGTGGTCAAAAATTGGTGAATCAGTAAATAATCGAACAAATTGAATATCTTTAATAGGATTCTATGCACAAATTTGTATACTTCTTAAATAAAAAGTGTATTTACTGTGTAGGTTGAAACTAATTGTGAAACTAAACTTTATCTTTAACTAATAATTTTTATTAATTTTTAATGTTAAAAAAATTTCATATATCAATACAAAGGAATAAAGTTGAAAAATCATTAACAATTCATTACTTTTAATTGAAGAAAATTAAAATAATTAAGTTACAAAAATTTTTGAATAATAATTTTTAATTGATTAAAAATATTAACATTTTAGTTCTAAAAATTACAAAGCACAGAGCTCGGCATCACAGATAAATTCTATTTGTAACATTGAAAAAAAAAATTATTTCTTATTTTTATCCTTCTCTTAAATTAAATGAGACAACACATAGTTAAAATCGGTAACTTTTTGTTAAAATTTTTTAGTCAGCTATATAAGAGAGTTTATCCAGTAAAATGCTTACTAAAGCTAAAAATAAAATATTTTATTCGCGTAAAAACTGTTTTTCCTTTCGAAGGTTTTTATTTAATATAATAACATGAATAATCAAATTTCACATAAATAAATATACTCAATCTAGCAAAAAAGGTATTTTTGTTTATTTAAGTTGCAGCCATTATCAACAAATATTCTAACATAAAGAAGGAGGAATGGGAAATAAAAGGATTGATATGAGGACAAATAGAATTAAAGCAAAAACTATATTTGTTTTTGAATAATGTAAATCTGATTCAAAAATATGTTGAACAAGTATAAATATAACTAAAAATAAGTAACTGAATTTTATATAAGTGGAGTATTGTTGATTTAATAAACCCCCTAAAAAACACTTTATTTATTTGATTTAAATCAGTTATTTTTATTAATATTAAAATATTCATTTCTTAAAAGAAAACGATAGTGTAAGGGGAAATCATGCCTGCAATATGCAAATAGAAACACAGAAATAAATTGAACAGAAGTCTAAGAAAGAACAAAATATAATAAAAAGCAAAAATATTTCTGCAAAATAGCTGATTCTGAAAATAATGTATCATAATAAAAAATTAAGGAGAAAATGTTAGAAAAACTGAAACAAAAAGAACCTCATCTATAAGAATTGAATTATAAAAAATGGTAACATTTTTGTGCCCTTTCTCCTCTTCTACAGAAAAGAAGAAAATTAACAGAACATGTTAAAATTTTAACAACATTTTTATTATTGATGGGGGGCGGGCGATGCTAGATTTAGATATGTATGATTACAAAACTGTACTTAATATACGTAAAACTTTTTTATTACTTTTGAACTTAGTTTTGATTTCATTAAACTCTGTGTAAAACAATCCATAGGAACTGATACATTACTTGTCTACGTAGGAATTTCTGGTTAGCAAAAAGGTATAATTAAAAATGTACTTAGTGAAACTTCATACTTATTAAATCCCTTATAACATCAGAGCTATTAATCTCAGGGCTAAAAAGAATAGAAGGGCTGGTTCACTCCTTTGAAGAAACTCTCGCCGCGCCAATCCTCCGATTTTCTCTAGTGACGTCACTTTGGCGCAAAGCTCGCACTTTCACTTCAAGAACAGAGCGTTCGGCCTTACTAGCTCTAACTAATATTGGAGCATTTCTTTTTGTGACATATTCTAAGACATTTGTTTTTTTGAAACCGCCTCGTTACTTCAACGTATTATTACTAAATAAAAATTTGATATTAAACAATATATAGTTCTAGTTCATTGTCTTTTTGAGATTTTAATTCAAAATATAGATAATCACTTTAATTGATATAGAAAAAAATTAATGTTTGTTGTAGAGCTGTTAGCATGACATGAGAAATATGTAGTTCCTAAGCTCAAATTTATCTTAATTTCGAAAAATACCTAATAAATTTTAAAACTTTACATTAAATTTATAATTTTCAGAATTTACTGAAAAGGTTAACGTGTATTTCATTCAGAAAAGGTTCATTTTGAACTTTTAAAACTTGGAAAGTCTCTAATGTAATCTAAGTTACAAACTATCAACATCAGGGGGCTGATTTGTCTCTAATATAAAAATGTGGGTTTTGGGGCTCATATCAAAAATGAAGGAACAATATAACTAAGGACTGTTTGGAGATAACACGAAACTGTATTTTTAGGATTAATGTCAGGCACCATTTTAATATATCATTGCTTTTTGGCCGAAAAATTGATAATTTTTTTTTTATTATAAACACATGAACAAAATAAAAAAAATTATTTCAGTCTGTATTATTAGTTTGATTCATCGTGAAGAAAATAACTGCCGAATTAAAATTTTTGTCTCAAATTTCGGCAATATTCTTCCATATTTTGAAATAATTATTGTTTTACTTAAAATTTAATATTAAAATGATAATACATTTTTAATATAGTTAAAGAGGTGATAGATAATATTTTCTCTCTATTATATAACCCAAATCACTAGTTAATATATTAGGAAGTTAATTTATAATTTTTTTTAACTACTCCTGCAAATTTCCAAAACTTTCCAAAACGTGATATAAAGATAAAAATCACTAATCTTGCAGTATTCTTAAGTATATTTGAAAAAAGATTCTTTAGATATTTTAAGCTTGAAACCACTTAACAATTGGTGTTTTATATTCAGAGATGATTGTGCTGCGGAAAAAATCCGGATTTCCGGATATTTCGTTAAACGCGATCCGGAAGTTTCCGGAAATCCGAGGTCCAAAAGTTTCAAGAAATTATTGATCACATTTATGTATTAAAAAAAATTTTATGTTTTATTTAGAAATACTAGAACTCGAATTTATACTTGGCATCTCTTTCATTTGTAAATATTTTTTCTGGTAGAATAATAAATGTGATTAGAGATAAAAGTAAACTTATGCATAACTATTAATATAAATTATGCTGCATATAATTTATTTAGAATTTCATGTTTTGAAAATATCAATGATTTAAATTTATAAATACGTTAATTTTTTGCATTACGTAATTAATCATTTTATTGGAGAAATTTTCAGGATTTTTGAGTTCGGCTCACAATCACCCCTGAATATTAGACAATGCGTTGAAAATAATTTTAAACAAGGTTTTATGTTGATTCAATATTTTTTATTCATAAAAGTTATACAAAACAACAATACGGATTAGAGATGCAACGGATATCCGGCAGGCAGTATCTATCCGGCTAGCAGGCCGGATATCCGGTTATGGCCGGATATTATGATTATCCAGCAGTAACATTTGGCTCGAAATATTGAGTAGAAAGGTAAAAATGAAATATATATTGATATATAATTCATCACAATGATGGTAGAAAATGTAATTTTAACAGAAAAATCAATATTCTTTTCAAATATAATTTTTTTTATACTTATAGTGTTTATAAAAAAAAGAAATTATACTTAAAATATGTATTAGGTTTTAGTTTTTATCTTGGTCACGCCTACAACAGCTATGTTATACTAACCATTGATATAAATATTCTTAAAGTATGTTAGTACTTTGAAAGTTATGTAATATAACATATGTAGTATATAAAAATATGGTATACAATTACAACAGAATATATTTACTCTACGGATATACATATTTATTATATTATAATTATATAACAGCCAACATCTTTGATTTTTAAAATCCCGACCGGGGTACCCGACTCTCCCCTAAATATTAACTAATAAATAACTAATTTCATAAAAAAAAAATTTCTAGTTTCACTTGATTTAAAAAATTGAGAAAAGATCTGAATGGTTGGCAGTTATATTAAAGACAAATATTAGAATAAAGTAATAATCGATCTGAGGATCAATACTCAGTGCAGATAACATTCTTCAACTAAGTGTTATTTACATAATAGTTATTTATTGATATTCAGAAATTTAAAGTTAAGTACTTTTAATTGAAAGTTTATTTAAAAGAAATATATAATCATATAAGCAAAAGAAAAATGATAGTTTTGTCTAGTCCAATTAAATATGAATACTTATTTTAAAAAAAGTACTGCGGCCAGATACCGGATAACCGGCTCAAAGATTGACCGGATATCCGGTATCCGTTATCCGGCCAAATTAAGATCCGTTGCATCACTAATACGGATTACAGTATTTTTTTATTCGACTCAGATTCAACAGCTAAAAAGTAATAGTTAAAGTTTACATTGTTTCCTATTACTCCTACAGACCAGGGCTAAAGAGAATACAAGGGCTAGTTCACTCCGCTCTTAGAGCTGAAGCTACGATTTCCCTCCTCATGACGTCACTGTGTCTACAGATCTCGGAGATCGCAAGCAAAGATATGATAACTTTGCATCTTTCTCTTGTAAAAATAAGTTGGACTTTTTCTGGTTATTAGCCTTCAAACTTTACGTAATTAACACATTATTTCCGTTCATAAACATAGTTAAAAAAAACTTTCTTGTTTATTATATTAAAAAAATACCATTTTAAACTTATAAAAATGTTTTGCTAGTTGGTGAAAATGACACGATAAATACTTTATTTTAAAAAGTTCAGTTTTAACTTTAACTATTAAGAAAAATGAAGGCATATATCGACACTTTTTTTATCTACATATTCTTTTATAAAGATAAGTTAAGTTAAATTTAGAATCCCTGATTTTAAAATATGTCGTTAATAGCAATTTGTTCATACTTAATCATTAGGAAACATCAACCTTAAACGCTAATTACTGAAACAAAATAATAATTTAGGTTCATAATGACATCAGAAATTTTACAATTGTTTATAGACATTTAAATTTACGATGATATAATACATAGATATTTAAATTGAAGAGAATATAATTTTTTAAAAAAATCATAAATATTTAGAATAACTACATTAAAAAATATGTTATGAAATTAGGAGAATTTCAACTATATACTATATATTTTATTTATACTTTTTACTTACATTTTAATTTTCTTTGACTTTATCTATTTTTTAATTCTTTTCACCTGCCTCTCTTTATGAAGTAGCGAGGCGGTTTCTATTTAGATAATGAATTTTTATAAAAGTTCTTTACGACAGAATAAACGTATTGCGGTTTTATATTAACTGTGTCATTTCGGAATCCATTCTTTACATAGTTGTTTATTTACTTTAGAGAACACGCGAAAAATTATACTTTTTCCTTTTGTTTTTATATCAGAATTTTTGCAAGTTGCAATCGCGCAAACTGGCATTTAGATAATAGTTTTAAATTCTTGTAAATTCACTGCAAAAACTGAGGAAAGTCATTATAGAAAATAACAAATGTCTTAGAATATCTCGCAAAAAGAAATGATCCACTATTAGTTAGAGCTAGTAAGGCCAAACGCTCCGTTCTTGAAGTAAAAGTGCGAGCTTTGCGCCAAAGTGACGTCACTAGAGTGACGTCGGAGGATCGGCGCGGCAAGAGATACTTCAAAGGAGTGAACCAGCCCTTCTATTCTCTTTAGCCCTGCCTACAGACGCGATTAATTCAAACATTTTATTTATTAAGCAGTAAAAGTTTGCTTAGTTTTTTCAGTTATTTTATATTAATAATACCATTCAAAAAAGTCTGTTTTAAAGTTAAGATGTTCTATTGCGTAGCATAAAAATTGGATTTTAGTCATTTATTGCTGGCGGCGCTCAGAATAAAAAGGAAACAGTTTTGACCTGCTGTAATGACTTTAATATTAACTTGGTACTCTTGGTTGAGAATATTAATAGGTTCTATATCTATTGCGTGGTCGTTAAATTTGACCTTACATTCATTCACTATGAATAAGATTCCGTGATATCAGCATTTTTATTTTAATTTTTATTATCTCTCTTTCTTTTCTCTTTTAGTTTTTTGGACCTTAAACTTTAGACTATCTCTACGATATTATGTTTCAAATTTTGTGTATTTTTTTGAAGTTTTATGTAAAGACCGAAATTATTTTAATATTTTGGACAGGCAAGAATAATTTTGGTATTTTGAAAGCTTTCAGAAATGGTCCTGCTCAGTTTTATGTAAAATTTGCTTTGACAAGTGTTTAAGATAAACATTAAAACGTTGGTACTTCTCCAAATAATATCAGTTTCTAAAAATTACCTGAGGGAATGTGAGATCCCTTTTTTTTCCGAAGGTGATATTTTTTTTACGTCGAATTGTTTCCAGATAGATACTTTAAATTTGAGAATTTTTATTAAATAACTGCTAGATGCACAGAATAATCTTTCCTGTTTGTGAATCGTAGTGTTCATCTTACAATATTCACTTTACTTGAATTATTTTTCTAAAAATTATATGTAAGAAAAATAATTTAATTCATATATATTTAAATAAATTATAACATTAGATAACAGCAAAACACACTAAATAATGCTATTTCCTATATGAGTCGCTCAGAAGCCAATGCGGTTAAGTCCAAAACATAAAAATTGAGAAAATTAATATTTTTTTATACATTAGTTTTTAAAATTCTTGGTTTATTAATTTAATTAGAAAAGTGTATAAAGTCTTTTTTCGAGGTGTAAACTCTGCAAAAAAGCGAGATATGTACTGGGTGTGTCAATAAAAACGTAAGTATTTATTGAATTAATGACAGCATCTTAAAAATTTTAGGACTTATACCTTTTGGCAGCTGAAAAAGATAAGAAATTTATGTAAAAATAATAAAATAACATTTATTGTCATAAGTTTTATGTTTATTCATCACAACAAACATCATCTTCTTCCGAGTTATTTAAATGTAAATCTTGATCTCCACGTGTTGTCCTTTATGTCCTGTAAAAGTCGTGTTTAATTGGAGGTATATACTTTAATATTGGAGGTAAGGAGGTAAAATATACTTA
The DNA here is from genome assembly GCF_982258835.1 of Parasteatoda tepidariorum. Lineage (NCBI taxonomy): Eukaryota > Metazoa > Arthropoda > Arachnida > Araneae > Theridiidae > Parasteatoda > Parasteatoda tepidariorum. Next base: position 47,545,821 of record NC_141761.1, on the reverse strand, counting down.
ATATTGGAGGTATATACTTAAATATTGATAAAAGGTGGACTTATTCACAATGGCTTCTAAAATTATTATACACTATATTCAGAAGCTATTAAAGAAAGGCTGTCTAACCTAGAAAAAAGTAACCAACGAATAAATCCTTTAATAACTAAGGAGATTATTATTTATTTCATCAAAATTTCCAAAAATCAGAAAATATCAAAAAATGGACTTAATTGCATTGGCTTCTGAGCAGCTCATCGTAGTGTTCATCATTTAATTTTTACTCTACATGTTTTGTTTTTAAATTTTATGTATAAAATAATTTAATTCTTATATTATTAAAGTTTAACATTTTGTGCGTAAATGTTTTCTTTTTAAAAGTAGGAAAGTTTTGATAATAATGTAAAACAATAAGTATATATTACTTAGTTATACTATTAAGGGGACCGGAAAGTAATGTCGTTTCGATGCATTAATTATTTGTAAGTCTTTGAAACTAATTCATTTTTTTCGATTCATTTTCGATCCGTCATTAAAAGGTTGTAGCTAACAAGGATGAATACATTATTGATTAAAAATAAACTCTTGATAGCAAATATCAAATGCACCGAAACAGCATTACTTTCCGGTCCCCCTAATATCAATCATTGCATATATATGTTGTTCTTTTATAACTTTTTACCATTTCAGACCGCACAAAACTAATTGCTAAAACGAAACAAAAATGTTTTGCACTAAAAGGTTAAAAGAGCTATCTTTGTATTTTTAGGTTGCTTGAATGCAAAACGTTTCAAGTCTGCTGTTGTGAATTACCTTGATATGCATCATTCTTTGGTTACGAACATGGATATATTAGAAAAAGTATTTAACATTTTTTTATATTTTATTATTTCTATACACTGTAAGAGTATTTTATTTAAAATCCATTCTGCATATTATGTGAGGGAATATGTTTTCTTTCACGAAAAAGATTACTAAGAAATATGTCGTTAAAATATGCTATCCTCTGAGTTTAGTTATTTTTGAACAACATATGGCCATCACAAGAACTTCTCTATCATCAGACTCGCGTGCTGGTAGTTGCTTATCCTCCACTGTCGGGTATTTACTTAGGTTGCGAAACGACATATGGCCATCACAAGAACTTATCTGTCACCAGACTCGCGTTCTGGTTGTTGCTTATCCTCCAATGTCGGGTATTTAATTAGGTTGCGAAACGACATATGGCCATCACAAGAACTTCTTAAAAAACTTCTAATAATTATAAAATTTATTATAAATGGTTATTATTAAGGCCCGGATTTTGATGACATTTGCATTTTTTTGCATTTTTTGCATTTTTTGTCTTTTAGAGCATTTTTTTAGATTTATAGGGCATTTTTCTTTAAATTTAGGGACGTATTTTGCATTTTAATACATTTTTTTAAGTTTTCTGTTAATTTTTTCCAATTTTTATAATTTTTTATCAATTTTCATTATTACACTGGCTTCTAAACAATGAGGAAAATCTATAGGATATTAACAGGTGAAGCAAATTCTTTTCAAATTGAAGAAGAATTGTCAGTAAGTGAGACCGTCTTTTTCAAGTACACACCTATAACATCAGTAGACGTTGAAAGAAGCTTCTGCAGGAATGAAAATTTACTTTCAGACAAGAGACGCTCGTTTACATTTCAAATTATCAAAAAACATTTAATAATCCAATGTAATTCTGATTTTTAGTAATATTATGAGATGAAAGTTGTTATATCCATTAAAGTTTCTATACAAAATAAAAATATTTTGGTGTCAATATATTTTCCTTTTTTTGTTATTTTAGGATATAAAACATATTTTTCAAACTTTAATGAACGTAGAACAAGTATTGCATTGCTTTATATTTTTTAAATGACTCATTATAATTTTAAAGAGCAAAACATTTTTTTAATTCAATATTTTTACTTTATTTACGGCATTTTTTGCTCAATTTTTGCATTTTTAAGGGCATTTTTTGCACTTTTTAAGGGCATTAGTTGAGATTTTTTAGGTCATCAAAATCCGGGCTCTAGTTATTATGAATATTTAATACAAATATATTATATTTTATTTTTTTTATAAGTATAAAATGATGCTAACATTTTTGAAATATCGTACTTCGTGAGCAAAAATGTTCAAATTGGATTTTTTTAAAAATCTATCCACAGATTATTTTAATTTTTCGATTTTTATTATCTAGGAACATTGTAAATTCAGAATCTCTTCTAATTTTCTAGGTGTAAGAGCATTTTATTTAACTTTGGTTAAGGCGCACCGTGACAAGTCTTTATGTATTAATTCATAGATAAGAAATTGATTCTCTTATTAATTTTAAGACTTAGAAACCGTTCTTTCACAAAGAGCCCTAAAAAGTCAAGATCTCAATTAAAAGATTATTTCCTAAAGTTAATGGGTAATAATGCTCAGAAATATGCTCATTAAGGAAATCCCAAAAATTCGAAATCTGCATACCATCATCTGTTAAAACGAATCAAGATGGTTAAATTTTTCCTTTTGGATGACGTTAGATTACGTTAAAGATTTTTTGCAGCCCAATCCCCATCAAAATCCCTGAATAAGAGAAGGGACAGACCAATTTCGAGTGGTTTTTCGTGATATAACTGCTAGGAAAACTATTGCCCGAATGATCCAACCCCTAAGACCCTGATTGGAGAAACCTTTTCCTTAAAGAATTTTTCATAAGATACTAAATAAAACTTAAAAGAAACCAACTTATGCCTCGTATATGGAAGTTACTTGTATTTTCTTTTAATATATATATATATAATATGTGTATGTATGTATGTATATGTTTTATTTTTTTCTTTTAGTCAATAAATGGTTTTATCATTGCCACAACATTTACTGGAGTTGTTTTAATGTGTTCAAGGTACTCAGAAGAATTCATTGGTTACCAAAATGTAAGTGTTATACATTTGTAGTTTCAATTTGAAAATTAAACTCTTAACATTTCATCTCCTATTTAAATTTGTGCTCTGGAAATCTGTTACCTGATGTATGTGTGGTTCATTCAAATGAGTAAATTATATATTGCTATAATTTTTACCAATTAATTTTTTATACAATGCTATCAGAAAGCACGTACCACATGCTTTATTAATTTTTCTTCTAAGCAAGTTTTGTTAACAGATGAGTCAATTTATTTTTTCGTATTTTATATTTGCGTGTTTGTATCTTCTTTTTTCATTTCAAAATCATTTACAATTACAGAATTATTATTATTTTTTTGAAGCATATATAAGAGCATATTTTTAATCTTAGGATTATTATCTTAGATCTTTATAGTAAGGAAATGCATCCCGGAGAATATATATATATATATATGAAGTAACGGTGTATCCACACCGATATTTTTTAGTAAATTAAAAATCAAAGCAGCATGATTAAGGAGTCCAGTTTCGGTATATTCTTTTATTTTAATAAACGATGGTGAAATAGCATTTTCACCCCTCTCCAGCCGGAGAGGGAGAGTTTCAGTCAGATCTGACGGAGTTTAGTTGGTAAACATTATACACCAAAAAGACACACAAAATCATTGCTCCTGTATTTTATAAGATGATTAAAAGTTGTGAAGAGGCCAGTCATTTGCCTTCCTTGTGTATTCCTACGCCTCATCAAAATTATTTATTATTCATAGCAAATCGTTTAATCTTTCCTTATATGGAAGTGAAAGATCTTAAAATAACTTCTCTTTTGAAATATAAATCTAATTATTTTTCATTGGCATGGTTTTAGCCTTGAAGTCCCAAAATAGAATTTCTACCCTTGTCCTTTACCAAAGATATTATATGAAAACGAATGAAGTTTTAATGCTTTTATTAATACAAAAGTATTTATAACTTTTGTATTACGTATATATATATATATATATATATATATATATATATATATATATTCTCTCCAGGATGCATTTCTTTAGCATTATTGCAAAGTCTAAATGCAGGTGTTTTTATGGTAATTGAATCTTGATCATCACTTAATTTCCTTTTTTTCTGCTCCCCCATCTCAACAGCTTGAAGATTTATAGAATGACATGCATAAAATGAAGAAAATAGTAAACAGCTTTAATTTTAAAATAGATCTAATTACTGTAATGTTTTCTATAAATAGTTTTTATCTAATGAGATGGAGCCGGGATAGCCTGGTTGGTAGGGCGTCTTGCTCGTGTTTGTAAGAACGGAAGTTCGAATCCTGCCGGCTGAAGAAAGATAAACATTGCCCCCGTGTATTAAATGGTGGCTGGTGCATGTTAAGTCTTCAAGTCCCCATAACAAATGAGTACCTCTGTGGGTACTGTATTGAAGATTGATCTGTGGATGAATGAATGAGTCCGCCCTGTAAAAAATGCTATTAAGTGTGTGTGTGGCTAAAATAGTATTCTTGTCCATAGAATGCGCCACTGAAAAACAAGAAACGGACCTTAGGCCTTAAATTCGCTTGGTTTCCCAAAGCAGGCCTGCTGGTATTTGCCAAGTGGCATTATAAACAACAAAATAATAAGATGGATGCAGTTATTTTATGGAAGCAATTGGTCTCCATCTGGGAAAGTTATTTTCTGAGGTTCGTTTCTAACGATCCTTTTCTTAGATTTTATAAATAAAAGTACCTAAAAACTTGTGTTTATAAATATGTTGTGTCGAACAGAATCCAACATCGGAGTACTTTATTTATTATTAACATAAAATTGTTTCGTTGATTCCGATATTATCTGATGTTGATGCGTAGCGGAGACCAGCTAGATCCTCTTGTATGACAAGGAAATCACTGAAAATTTCTGAACCGACGCATTCTTGGATTCCGATATTAGCTGATGCGTAGCGCAGACCAGCTAGATCCTCTTGTAGGACAAGGAAATCACTGAAAGATTTTGAACCTACGCATTCTTCGATTCCGATATTAGCTGATGCGTTGTGGAGACCAGCTAGATCCTCTTGTAGGACAAGGAAATCACTTAAAGATTCTGAACCGACGCATTCTTCGATTCCGATATTAGCTGATGCGTTGCGGAGACCAGCTAGATCCTCTTGTAGGACAAGGAAATCACTGAAAGATTTTGAACCTACGCATTCTTCGATTCCGATATTAGCTGATGCGTTGCGGAGACCAGCTAGATCCTCTTGTAGGACAAGGAAATCACTGAAAGATTCTGAACCTACGCATTCTTCGATTCCGATATAGCTGATGCGTAGCGGAGACCAGCTAGATCCTCTTGTAGGACAAGGAAATCACTGAAAGATTCTGAACCAACGCATTCTTCGATTCCGATATTAGCTGATGCGTTGCGGAGACCAGCTAGATCCTCTTGTAGGACAAGAAAATCACTGAAAGATTCTGAACCGACGCATTCTTCGATTCCAATATTAGCTGATGCGTAGCGGAGACCAGCTAGATCCTCTTGTAGGACAAGGAAATCACTGAAAGATTTTGAACCTACGCATTCTTCGATTCCGATATTAGCTGATGCGTTGCGGAGACCAGCTAGATCCTCTTGTAGGACAAGGAAATCACTAAAAGATTTTGAACCGACGCATTCTTCGATTCCGATATTAGCTGATGCTGATGCGTAACGGAGACCAGCTAGATCCTCTTGTATGACATAGAAATCACTGAAAGATTCTAAACCGACGCATGCGCACATCGTATACGTAGCATTGACTCTTTTCTTAACTTCGTAAACAAGTTTTTTTGCCCTCTTTAAAACATCGGAAAAGAGCTGAGATAGCTCCCGCCTGTCAAAATATAAACTATCACAATTTATTATATAAAAAATTTGATTCAAGGAAATTTATCACGTGGATAGTAAGTAAACCTTTTGCAAAACCATTCTGTAACTTACGAAAGCAAGCGAGGTTTTAATAGCTCAACTCACTTTTCATCAATTGTCTCTTAAATGTAGATTGAGTATTTTTTGGAGTGAAGGGATAATGGGTTGTATTTGGGTGTTGAGAGGAGAAAGGAGTACCTGTGAGAGGCAAGTTGTTTTCCAGGCAATACACATAAGACCTCGCTGGGGTGATCGTTGCATTCAGAACAGGTTTAGATGGATAGAGACTTATAGGAGCTGGTCTTCTTTTTCGACTTACATATTCTTTGTCCCAGAGATCCATGGACCAAATTTAAGACCTTTTTTTCATCAATAATTTATGAATGTTTGGTAAACAAAAACGTCTGAGAAAATATGAAGAAAATGATCGAATAATGTTAAGTGTCATACATTTACCACATTTTCAGATTGATGAGTGCTTCTAGGAGGTGGCACGTCGTAAAATTTTTTTTTGTGAAAATGCTTGTGCAAAATTAATTGTAGTCTGTCACTTGACATATCGTTATATGTATTTAATAATAATAGGCATTGTAAATTTGCGCGTTTACAGATACTAATTCTTATCAAGAATTCGTTTTTGTCTACACCGATTACGCTTTAGTTTTTGCACCGATTTTTGTTTCTTTTTCAAGAAATATGGCATATGCATAAATATTTTTTTACGCAACAGAATGGAATGTATATTTTGTGCTAAGTGCGTGTCGAATTGTCTACTTAATTTACAAAAAGTAAACAATGTAGAACAGTTGCCGTTGGCGTTTTTTACTTACTTAATTTTTCCTAGTAATTGATAAATATAAATTTTTGTGGAAAATACTAAAAAACAACCTATAAGAATTGCGATGAAATTCTACTGGGATTTTCTCTTATTTCGAATGTATTTACGTTTTTACGAAATTTTGTTCTGTTTTTATCTAAAAAAAAAAGAAAGATATTTGTTAACAAGAATATTTTTAATTTTTTCTAAATTTAAACTGATTTGTATTTACTTATTGTTGTGGTGGTTTATTTTCGAAATATCTAAGCTATCCATTTTAGCCGTGATACAATCTTATCGCCTTAAGGAAAAGTGCTCGAAATTGTTTACGTGAAGAAGATACGGCACATTAAGTGTTAAAAATATTGTAAGGATAAAAGCTCTTTGACGTTTTCTTAGATAAATGAATCTTTGACTGACGGATATTTTACAAGAATAATTTACCATGTGTATAACCTTAATATATATATATATTAAGATAAAATATATATATATATATATAAATATATATATATATATATATATATATATATATATATATATATATATATATATATATATATATATATATATATATATATATATATATATATATATATATTTCTAAAAAATTATTTTTTTATTACTGCTTTGTGCGTGAAAATACGTTAAAAAATTACTTCGAAAAATTAGTTTATGTATAATTATTTACAAAAAACATTTCATAATTATTTTCTACTTTTTATTTTTGTTTTATTTGAATGATTGAGTTATCCTATGTCAGGGGTTGTTTTGGAACGTTGAGTCGAATGCAATTAAAAATTAATATGTTTCTCCAGAAAAAGTGCGTTTTTGCGTTAAATTAAGAGTATGCCGCCACTGTTCCAATTAATCGTTAAACATAATTTAAGAATTCTTTTGAGTTATTGCCGTAACACTTTACCAGTTCCCATAACAAATCAATGCCTTTGAGGATACCAAATTGTAGATTGGTTTTTCTCTGGTTCAGATCAAAATTATGATTTCTGGATGAATGGAGTATGAAAGGATCCTCCCTGTAAAAAGGTACTGTGACGTGTGTGTTTCTATATTTTTGGCAATAGATGGCGCCACTGAAAAATAAGAAACGCAACCCTCTGCCTTAAGTTTGCTTGGTTTCCCATTTTCCCATAGCAGGCTTGCTGCTATTGGCAAGTCGTATAAGAAACAACAACACTTTGCAAAATGAAAATCAGACCAACCGTTCAAATCTAAGCAATCCGTTTTTTCTTTCTTTTTTGCAGACTGAATTATTTTCAAAAAGTGCATTTATTAATAACAAACTCAGGAACTAACTCTCCCCCTGAAATTGGGGCAGGAATCAATTTTAAAATCTTAAATCTTATCCAGGAAAGCTCATTTTTTCATGTTTACTTTACTCCGGAGGTGAGAAGGAAATCTATTGTAGTTTGATGTAATGACATAAAATTTTCATCTTTTTCAAAGTATCAAGCATGTCTAATATTAACTTTGATGTTTGACCTATTCCAGTACCATTCCGAACATTTTATATTTTATTTCCGTTCTTCGATTACAGTGCTATCTTTAAACCTAAATGCAAAAACCAGTAATCAAATTAGGGTGCTTTTTTCTTGAAAACCTAAATATGCAGTTAAAAACGGTTTCTATTTTAAGTTGCCCCTCACCAGTTCTGAAATCATTGAATGCATCTTTTAAAAATAATTTTTGATATTTGATACGATGAATATTTCTCACACACTTGGCCGAATATTCTGTTCTGTATAACCCTTAAAAATTATGTCATGTGTAGAAATTCTATCATTAGATCAAAAGTTATTCTTGTCATTGTCATTTTTTTGGTAAGGAATTGCTGGAAAAATCGAAAAATACAAGTATTTTAAATTCAATTTCATTCAAAAATCAATAAAGGAAAAAAATATTTTTAGTAGATCTTTGCAGATCTGATTTTCTCCTTAAACACATAAATAGATCAGAATCATATACCAACTCTTTATTTGCTCCTTAAATTAGTTATATGAAACGATCCAACTTTCAGAGACATATATCTTCAACAATCAATCTCTTTCCTCTTCAATTTCTTCTCAACAAATCAAGAGAATAATCTCTTTCTTTTCTTCTTTTTTTTTTTACAGATAGATCTTCTTGGTCATCACATTTCGAACTTCGTGCTCCCAAAAGAAAAAGATCTACTTATGAAAAAAATGAGAAATTTAATATCCAAGTATAAAAATGGTAAGTTTTTTTTCCCCCAATATTAAATAGATGTCAAATAGAATTTTTTTATGATATTTTAAACTTTGTATTATTTCTGTTAAGAATGAATAAATTTCACTTTGAAATTCTCACTTTGAATTTTCAGTATATTTATATATGGTAATACTATATATTTATGCATATCTAAAAACTGGTATAGATTTAATACCCATTTTAGATTGATGGACTTATGAGAACTTAATGTTGCTCAAAATTTCATTTAATATCTCATTTTATCTTTCAAAAAAGATTTTAATACGTTGGTGGCGTGCACGCACTGGGTAAAAAAAATTCAGAAATATTTGTATTTTAAAAAAGTTAGTTCCTAATTTTAAATTCGTTTTTAATGTAATGTTAAGTTAAATAATTTAATTGTAACAATTTATTATTTCCTACAGAATGTACTTATTCGTACAATAAACAGAATGTGCTTATTCATAATATAATTTTTCATAAATATAATTATAATTTAAAATTTTAATGACTTAAATTCATTATTAAAATTTTTATATTGCAAATTTTGATTTCATTACAAAAATAATAGTAATAAGTTTAAAGATTTAATGTCCGTAGTCGTTGAATAAAGATGTCCTCCTTTGGCCTGGTGACCTTGTTCCCAGCTTTGCCTCCCACTTCATTCGAAGGCCACTGTAATTCATTCTTTGAAAACTATATTTTAAAAAACAAATCAAGATTTAATATTGACTTATTTTAATTCATTCTTTAGAAAAAGCTTTTAAGAATATATAAAAAAATGAAACACATTATAAATTCTAAATTATTAAATGGTATTAATTATAGCTCTGTTATTTGTTATTTAAATGTCCCAATTACTTTGACTTTTTAGGATCTTCAAATCCTCGTAATGTCGTTAGAGTACGTATGCAGCAACGACCATTACCTCGTAGCAACGAGATGAGGTACAGAAAAATGTCTTTCTCGCTCTCAATACATTCTGGCGACGAAATGCCTCAAAGTTCTGCACCACTGAAAAAAAGCTTAAAGATCGGTAAATTGTTTTTCCTCTACTTCTTTTCATTTCGTAGATTATTGTTATGTTTATTAAAGTATCTGTTGCCTTCTTCTGTCAATTACATTGTTCTAATATTTATTTTTTTATCGTATCCATGAACAATTAAATGGCCTCGTGTGCCTTCATCGTGTAACTGCATCCGCAAGCTCCAATACATCATTACTGTAGAGGATCTCACGAAGTTCTGAAGTCAGTGGCACCATACCCAGTTGTAAAACATATGGGGTAAGGGCTGGGCACTCGAGAATGTGATCCGGTGTAAGTTGGATATCGGTGCAGTTCTTGCAGGGAATATAAGTTCTTATTTTGTCGGGAAGAATTTTCATCCTTTTAAAGTGGTATGTTCTTAGTCTTGTAATTGTTGATGTTAAGATTCTGGAACAGTCAAAGTCAGTAATGAGGTGTTTCCTGAAGGAATGGGGCAGAAGTCTGTGTTTTGCAACTGCATTTGCAGATCAAAATTGCACTGTCCATGGAAAAAGAGGGTTGCCAGAGCCTCGAAAGGTTGGACTTCTACCTGTTGGTCCGCGGAAGGTATTTTATTTCCCTTCTACCACCCACTGGAGAACCAGTGTAGGCATTCCCCTATATTCTAATATTTATTAATATAATTTGAAAAATAAGAGAATACGTAAGCTGTTGTTTTTTGCTTTATTATAATGGTTTATAAAAGCGTACATTTTCTTGCGTAAAATATTCCATCTCAGCGTCAACTAATTAGGTTAATTTTTTCCCTCTAAACCTATTTATTTTTTTAAACTGTTTTATACTTTGCTTCATTGTTTACGGTATCAGTTTTTGTTTCACTGAGTTATGAGATGAATATATAAGATGAATTATAAGTATTAGATATTTTGTAAGAAGGTTTTGTTGCATTTATTTGTTTTATAGAGCTTTCATTATATTACATATATTTTATTTTATTTTTTATAACCGTCACTGAACAGCCGACCCAAATTTAGGTTTACCACTACTACATAGCCTTGTAATTTTACTACTTAGGTTCAACTCCATAGCCTTGTAATTTTGAACCTAATTCAGAAGACAAGGAAATTCCTGGATGTAGTGGGAGAAATTTGTCTTCGTGGTGGACTTTTTGATGGAACCAACCAACGTTTGCGTTACGTGGAGGGGAAGACCAAGAGAACCTCCCACGGTTAGCCTGGCGGCAGTGGGACTCTAACTCCTGATCCGTCTACCGCAGAGGATATTTCACGTCAGCACTGTGGTCTGTGCAAGCCGGATGCGGAATTCGTATCGACCTGCCATCGCTGGGATTCGAACCTGGTTCAACTCATTGGAAGGCGAACGCTCTATCCCCTGAGCCATCACATATAGTTATCGCTTGCCAAACCCTGGAAATTTTTGTCCAGTTCAATAAAAATCACTTCGGTAGTTTACTTTCCCTTAGTCTTGTTTACTATTTCAGTTTTTGTAACTTAATTTTGTCTACATTTTATTTGAAATATATTAGAGAGCATTTCAAAAATTGTTAAGCGTATCAATTCTTGAATTAAGTTAATCCCTTTAATGTACGAGAATGTAATAATCTAACATCGTTTACAAGTTGAAACAAATTGAATGCTCGAAAACGTATTTTCATTGTTTTTGAATTCCACTTGTCAATCTATGCATAAATAATAACTGTTATGAATAAATGACAATTCTGTTGGAATTATTCAAGCACATTTCTTCTGTTATTCATAGGACGACACAAAGATTTTGGAGAAAGTGCTATAATATTAATATTTGCTGAACCTGTGCAATTAGAGCCAGACATTGATGTGCAATACTTAGAACAAAGAGACTGTTACTTCACAATACATGGTACTCAAGGCGAAATTATTTTTGCTGATCACAGGTATTTATTTTACATTCATGAGATTTTTATTTAAAGCTTTATGCGTTTTCTTTACTGTGAGACTTATTTTCGTAATTGTTTTAAAACAGTGGTTTCCAACAGGCTGACCGGGGGCCGCATCCGGCCCGCGAAGCCTTTTTTTGTGGCCCGCGAACTGAAATATATTAGTTGTTATTTTTTTGCGGACAATTTTCGTAAAAAATCTATAAGGGTTTAAAATACTTTTCTCGTTAAAAAAAACCTAATTTCTTCCTTTCTGTGAAATTTATCATACCAACGGTGCAAAAAATTTATTTGTCAGGTTTTGCATCCAAGAAAATATTTATTTAAATACAAAAATAATCGTGTATGTTGCTCTTTTTTATTTCATTTTTTTGTATTTTGTAAATATAATTTAGCATGTGTGTATCAGAAATTTTCTCAAAGAAATTCTCCGATTTAACTTTTTGAAACCACTCATTTTAGACGAAAATATTTTACACACACATTTGTAAATTTAAAATGTGAATATCTATTCTCTGGTGTTTGCAGCAGACAAACCTCAATTTTGTCATTAAACATTTTGTGAGCTACTATGTAAGTTTTAATACCAACCATTTTAAAGTTTTATATCTTAACAATTAGATATCTGTTGCACATTAATTGTGTAATACATGGGTACACATTAAAGTTATTGTAGCCCGAATTTTTTAATATGCAACTAAATATGTTTAAAAATCTACTTCTTATTTTAATTTGTAATTCAATACTTTTGTTTTGTACAACTTGGTAAAAATCTGACAGTAATATTTAATGTTCCTTCAAACATATAAAAGAGTCATATATAAAATTTTGATGAAGTTGCGGCCCGCCATTTGATTTGTGTTTTTAATTGTGAACCCCGGCCTCATGTAAGTTGGAAGCCCTTGTTTTAAAACAATAAATTGAGACTTTTGGTTTTTAAACCGGAGCTGTTAACTGGTACCTTGTTCTCAGAATTAGCATCACACCAATAAGTTTATTCAAAATCACAGTAAGTCTATTAAAAAATAAATGAAGTTATTGCAGAAGTTTTCTTTGTCAACTTAGTTTATCTTAGTTTCGTAAAAATTTGGCCGTGACAGAGCACAGCTTTTTCAATGTCTACTGAAGTAAGCAGCACTTGCCTCCCTTTTCTAGTGAGTTTCGAAAATCTTTTTGAGACTTCCTCTAAATTCTAGAATTCTATTAAATCAAAATTAAACATTAATTTACAGATTCTTTGTATACAGCTAACTCGTACTTTAGGGATAAATCCTTCATACCTTGAATAAGTTTGAATACATAGTCGTTCTTAGTATTTAAGTTGATCATTCGTTCTGGATTAAAACCTCGAGCAGCTTTGATTAAAGTTTAATGCTTGCTGACAATGAATTTAAACGAAAACCATAAAGGCAAAATTTATCTGTTAAATGAAGACATTTTGCTGAAAATAAGGATTATGGTAGTATTTATATATTTTGTTATGACACATTTGTTTGCTATCTAACACAGCTGGTTTTAATTCCGGAAATCCAAGCGAAAACTTATAAGCAGTGCACAGCATTTAAAGCAGCCATTAAAGCAGTGGTATTCCAAATTTTATTGCAAAACTTAACAGTTTTATTTCCAACTACTGTAATAAAAAAAAATTAGCGGATATGAATCTCGATCTAAAGACTAAAATCTTTTCAGTTAACTGTTCATGATCTCGTCTTCATAGTTCTTTTTATATGTTTTCCGAAAAATGCGTGCCTATTTGTGAAAAAATTGAAACGCAAACTTCTCCAATTCAATTATTATTTTTTCGCGAGAACATTTTCTACGCAATTTTTAATTAGTTTTTTTTTACTAAAAGCATTTATAATTATTGAAGTAACTAAAAATCTGACTGCACGAGGCTTTGTTAATCATGTTGATGAAGTATATCTTCCCAACCAGGCAGTAAGTAAGAAGATCCTCCCAATTTGCTATTTCTCGATGCCTTTTTCAATTAACAACTTTAATTTATCTAATTGGAATCAATAAACTTGTTTGTTCTTTCGAATAACGCCATACAAAGACCTTTCAATGGCAAACATTAAAAATTCGTAAAAATTGTCTATTTTTCATTTGTACGCTTGATTTTTCTGTTTTATGAAAGTGTTGTTTATTCATATTGCTGCGATGTTTACCTTCCATCATAAGAAGTTTATAAATACGAAAACTTCTTTTTAAGCCTCTTTTCTTTATTCTTTTTTTGGAATAATTTGTCATCGTCTGGCAACTATTTTCAATTTTTCACAAATGAGAAGAAAAAAATTAATTGCATTGCGCATATGAAGTATATTTGTAAAAGATTCTTTTTTGGACAAACAAACTAAAATATTTACATTTACTGAAAGCAATATTTTCAATTGATGGTAACAATAATTTGAGGGATTTATGTATCTTATCAGCTGCCTCAGTTAGTCCTGGTCACACTTTTTTTTGAACAAGCCAGACACAGATTTAAAAAAAAACTAGTCGATTTCATTTATTAATAAAGATTAAAATAATGCAAGTTATTAAAACTCAATTAACAAGATATGAAACATGAAACCTATAGTGGATTCGGTTACCTGTTATGGCGACGTTACGCTCGATCTTTGGCTTTGAAAGTTTTTCGTTAACAAATTTGTTATTATTTTAATTTTACTGTTATTTGATGTATTTAATTATAAAAACGATAATGAATAGGCAATAAAAATTTTATTAGCAGTATTTGTCGAAGAAATCTCTTAATAGCTATGTATGATAGCAGTATTTAGCTATGCTTCCTCCCCCACTCTCAGATAAAGCTGCACAAAACCAAAGTTGCACAAATTATTGATCAACTTCTTTAAATATAGAAATGTAACTGTATTTTTACTTTGCGAAAATTTCTAGTCGGAACAACTTGGCAAGAAAACTAACGTTTTATCAAAAACATTTACAGAGCATACAATAGCGTAAACAACTTTATAACTCTATTTATTATAAATTTCAAAGTTTAATTATTTCTCAAAATATTTGGATATTTAACATGAGTTTTCCACGTAAAAGATATTTTCAATGATCAAGATAAATTTTAAAAGCAAGAAAAAATGATTGCATAGTAATAAATTAGAGATTTTTCCTGATTTAAAAAAATATTTTGTCGATAACTTCATTTTAAAATTACCATAAGTTTTCCACATAAAAGATATTTTCAATGATCAAGATAGATTTTAAAAGCAAGAAAAAATGATCGCATAATAATAAATTAGAGATTTTTCCTGATTTAAAAAAATATTTTGTCGATAACTTCATTTTAAAATTACCATAAGTTTTCCACATAAAAGATATTTTCAATGATCAAGATAGATTTTAAAAGCAAGAAAAAATGATTGCATAGTAATAAATTAGAGATTTTTCCTGATTTAAAAAAATATTTTGTCGATAACTTCATTTTAAAATTATCAGGAAATGTTAGTTTCGCTTCTTGTGAATAAGTTTTGAATCTAACCATTCCGACATAGGTTAATTTTTATTCTTTATTCTTTATTCTGTTTTTTATTTTTTATTCTTGAATCTGGATTTTACGAAGAAATACTTTGGGTATCTTTCTTGTCAGTATAACGAATTAGTTTCAAAATATGTTCAAATTTAATATTAAATTCAAGATCTTTTTATATGAAGTCTTGAAAAAATATTATATATCAATGTCTTTTTTTTATTTATCTAGAATATCTATCATGACTGGTTATATGCCCCGAGATGTTTTGGGAAATTCAGCTTATCAGTATATTCATTGTTCAGATGTGCCAATAGCTCTCTTTGCCCAAAAAGCTAGTAAGTCATACTTTTCAAATTATTTTAATTAACAACGCATCTCTTATGTGTTCTTCGATCTAACATGTTTTGATATAAAATGTTTTTTTTTTTCATTAAACTAACACTGGATACGCGCTGTATTTCTATAAATATTTCATGTAGATTTTCTTTTTCATTTGTTAAAACTACAAGTTTGACATAATTTTCCTGCACTGAAGTGACGTCACAATTCCGATATTATTCTGAAATACATTAATCAGGAAAAAAATATTTAATTGTTTTCTTTCCTTAAATTTTTTCGAACCAATGAAATATTACCGCTATTATCTAATATTTATAATTCTCTTACGTGGCTCCCGAATTTTGGCTGCATTTCTTTTCCACCGGTGGCAACGTTTGCTTTGTTTTGTTTACGTTACTATTTCTCTTACACGGCGACGAGAAAAAGCCTCATTACAACTCCCAGAATGGCAACGCTAGAAAATCAACCAATGATTGCCGCTAAAAATGTCGCATGCCAAATCTAGAAGAGGTGGCTTAACATAGAGCGCTTTTAAAAACGGAAACTGAAATAACCAGAGAGCATCAGCTGCGGCAATCTCATACTATTAAGCTAGGCAGAAGTGAGTAGTCTTTGTCGATAGATCTCTATTTTAGTATTTTGTCGAAAGAGCTTTTTTCACGAATTTATATATAACGAATTTATTTGACGAGTTTTGGTTTATATCACGAATTATACTATAGCACATTTCTAATAGGTTTAACGAATTGCATGTCATTTAATTGAATCCAAATTTATTTTAATGACTTAGTGTTTACTAAAAAGATGTAATTTTTTCTTAAAAAAAACGTTTTTATATGGATTTGAATGATTGTTTTAAATTCTTAGAATTTTATGCATTTGCAATGTACCTAAGTTAGTAGCTAGCGAAGTGAGCTTGGTTTGCGAAGCGAACCATACAAGATTGCGTAGCAATTTTCGGGGGTTGGCGAGCGTTAGCGAGCAGGGGGCGCAGCCCACTAGTTACTTAATGTTCTTTTAGCTTTACTACTTATTAGCGCTCAATTTACTCAAATTCACTAAAGTGTCGCTTAGGCGGTTCGTCTACTAAGTTTTCATATTGTTATCAAGATTTTGGGGTCATAAATAAGGAAAGTGAAGACCATTCAATAATCTAACTACCACGTACCTAAAATTTGCTTTTATTTTGAACAAATTTATATCTTTCTCATTCACCTTTAATCTTTTATTATTTTAAAAATCACCTAATCATTCATATATGCTTTTTTTATTAACGTTGATCTACCTGTTGAAATAAGTATTATTTATATTACTTACAAGCATGATTTTGTTAGTTTTTCCTTTAAAAAAAGATATAATTGTACGGCCATTAATTTGGACAAAAGATAAGAATCCTGTTTATTGTCATGATTTTTTTTTCATAAATATTTAGTATGAAAATAAATTTGAAAACTAATATAAATCCACGAAAAACTCAATAATTTTTATTGAAAAGAACTGAACTATCGAATTGATTAACAAAAAATATACTCTTTGTTTAAAGCATTGTTTAGCTTGATAACTTGAAAGAAATGGTATTTTTTTAGATTACTTTTGATTTTAACAATTCAGAAAAAGTTAAAACAACTTTTTTCATCTCGAAATAATTCAGCGTGAAAATGTCAAGTATCCTAAAAAAATGTATTTATTATAAAAATAATGCGTCAAATCGAAGTTTATGGAAAAAAATTAAAAAATAAACGACTCAAAAATATATTCTAGAAAGTTTCGTTGTTTTTGCTTCAAGAACTATCTGTGTTTATAAATTCCATATCCAATTTCTTGGTAGTCGTAAATTCAAAATTTAGTCGGCTATTCAACGACAGTTATAAAAGAAAATGAAAATTTACAACAGCAATGAAGCGAAAATATTAATAATTCGCCATTTTAGAAATGAAATAAAGACTTTATTTTAGTCTTAGACTACATATATGGGTGATTCTTTTTAAACATGACAATTCGGACCAAAAGACTTCTTCAAATTTAAAGTCTCCAAAATAATCTAAAATTGTTTTTGTATACTTCGTTAGTTACATTTATTAATATGTTACAGACAGCAGTGTAGTTTATTGACATTTACTCGAGAAAAAAAAAATAAAATAGAAATCCACCAAATCTTGAATGCCAGGAAAATGACATATTAGCTTACAAGTTTAAAAAATAGTCGTTTTAAGTTAATAGTAAGTAACTCAACTTAAGCCTTTATGTTAGATGAACCATAAAATGCTTAAATTAATTCTTTTTATCCACTGTAGAGAGAATCAATTTTGTTGCTGATATGTACAGAATAAAATTGTGTATAATAATCAATCATTAAATAAATAAATAGCTTTGATTACATCCAACCAAATTACAATCATACATAAACTTGGTATTAGGTAAATATTTGCTTTTCCTCCTTGCAGTATTAGCAGTTAAAAAAAAATTTTGGTAACACTTCAATGTCCTGGAATTCATAAGTCAGGAAAATGAGAGCCAGGATAATGACAAATTCGCCATTTTATAGCATATAACTTTAATTTAATATTTTGTCCTAAGACGTTTACATTCTGTAGAAAACAACAGTATTTCTTAAAATAACTCAGATAAATCTATGTAGTTTTTGTTATTAATGATTTCAAGAAGCCAGGAAAATGACAACACAAAAACCTACTCATCTTGAAGACTTTTTTGAAATAGATTTTGAACCAGAAAATTGGTTCTTTATTCATGCAACAAGACATATAGGAGGGTATCTGATCAATCTATTAACATAAGATATTGATTGCTGGCTCTATCTATTTTGGTTATAAACCACTAAATAAAACAGGGTTGCCACTCCGCATGGAGAACAGGGTAAATCTGGAAAATACAGGGAATTTAAAAATTACCTAAAATAACAGGGAAAATGCAGGGAATTTTGATTTTTTCTTTACAAACTGGGAAAATACAGGGAATTTTGTTTCGTATTTTTGTCTTTTAAAAAATGGGCACCACTCAAAAGCGTAATTTATGGGATATTTAAGGAAGATAGTTCAACTATACTAAACTATTTCATTTGCTATAGCATTATTTATGTATGTCGTGCTTTTTTCCAGAAATTAAAACTAATAAATATAGTTAGTCTAATATGGCTCCTTGTATAATATCTACAGGGAAAACACAGGGAATTTTTTTTTCAAGATTTTAGTGGCAACCCTGTAAAAGTAGCCAGGAAAATGACAGATTTTCTTGGGACCAACAAATTATTGACAGAAAAAATTATTTTAAACGAAGTTTTTGTAATTAAAACCCTCTATACATCGGTTGAGATTAAAAAAAATTAGATATTGAAAAATTTATGGGAAGTTTTGAAGCTAGTTATTATTGGAAACATTGTTTTGGACATTCCAGGAAAATGACATTTTGAAGTTCAATTAAACTTTTTAACTATACAAAACAGTCAATGCTAGTACAAAGTCATTTTAAAATGCTAACAGCAGTGCAATTTATTAATTTTTTTTAAAAAAAAAGTTCTTTTAGTGTTATAGTATTAGATCTTGGAGCAAGGGACAGTGAATTGTCACATTTCGTGAGAATCGCCCATATATGGATATTTATGTAGATTCAGAAATCTTTTTCTCGATTATGACTATCTGTTCTGGGCCACAAGCAAATTTCTTCATAGGAAGAGAAAAATTTATCTTTTGTAGAATTTTTTTGGTGTCAACAATTTTCTTGTGGTTTATGGCAACCTTTCCAAAATATGCTTTCTTAACTGTTAGTGGGGCGACTTTTATGGCGCTTTCTTTGTACAGAGTAAATATTAATTTGCATAAACCACCGATGAAAACATGTACTTCAACTTACAAAGTGAAGAGCAAAACAATCAGTAAAACTGCTATATTGTGATCCCTGAAATTGTTTCTTGTTTCTTGCTTTTCTTTAGGAGAATTTTGGTAACATATTTTTTTCATTTAATGCTCCGGCTACCGTGTAGTTATATATTGTTACGAATTAATTCTTTTTGGCGGCGTCAATTCGTCGCCAATCAAATTATATTTTATTTCAGTTGTTCTCGATGCACTCATGCCTGAAGGAGCATTTCTTGAAAGCTCCTATTTCTTATATTTTTTGTTTTGTTTCAGTCTAATTATTATTTGTTTCATTGTTAAGTTTATTAATAAATATAAAAGCACATATTAATTGTTTTCTTACTGACCAGGGCATCAAATGGTAGAGATACACGCATATCCCGAAACTCGAAATAGATTTTCTATCATTTTTTGGACCTAGAAACCCGGGAATTTTGGATTTTAATTTGTGCTTCATTCTGGATTAATTATTTTCTTGAAATTTTAGAAAACTTGAACTTACAGGTACTGTACTTTTATTTATTTACAATCTCGAAATGGAAACTATTGATAAACTTAAAGCAAAACGAAAGATTGCTAGAACTAATTGTACTAAGTTAATTACGAAAATTGACACATTTGAACAGAATCTCAATTTTGAAGATGAAATTCATCAGAAACAATTATCAGAATATTTACTAGATCTCGAAGAAAAACGAACTGAGCTAAAAAACCTTAATGAATCAATTGAGGAACTAATCACGGATAATGATGTTTTTGAAACAGAAATTAAAAATTCTATGGAATATGATGAAAACATAGGTGACTCCAAAATGAAAATTAAACTGTTGTTAACAAAGTTTAAAATAAAAGAATCAGTTGCCACTAATAATGTTAATGTTTCGAATGTTAATGATAGTAAAAATATTCCGATTTCTATTAATTTGCCTAAACTTAACATTCCAACTTTTAATGGTGATTCAACTACATTTTTAGAATTTTTTAATAGTTTCAGTAGTGCTATAGATTCTAATGAATCATTAAGTAATGTTAATAAATTTATTTATTTAAAATCTTTTCTTTCTGGGGATGCTTATAAAACAGTAGCAGGTTTCGCTTTAACAGAAGAAAATTATAAATCGTGTTTGACCTTGCTAAAAGATAGATATGGAAAATCGGAACATTTAATTAATTGTTTTGTAAACAAACTCTTGGAAATCGAACCAGTTAAATCTTCTTCAAATATTCAGGGACTTAGGCATTTGTATGATGAAAGTGAAATCAGTATAAGAAATTTACAATCTATGGGTGTAGCATCAGATAATTTTGGTCATTTATTAATTCCGATTTTATTAAAACAAATGCCCCATAACTTAATAGTAGAATATCATCGTAAAAGAGATCATAATAAATCGGGCGATATTAGTGAATTAATGAAATTCATAAAATTTGAAATTGAATCTCGAGAAGCAGCTAATGCAATGAAAACTCACGAACCAGCTAGATCAAAAAACGAAACTAGATATCCTAAAAAAAAAAATATTCCTACATCAGCCGCTTTAAATACAATTGTCAATAATTCTTGCATTTTTTGTAATTCATACTCGCATACAGGGTTAAAATGCAAAACGTTTACTGATGAGCAGAAACGTTTTAAATTAAAAAAGGAAGGACGCTGTTACAAATGTTTTTATAAAAACCATTTGCTAAATCAGTGTAAAGTTAAAATCAAACCTTGTGAAATATGTCAAAGTTTTCAACATAATTTATTGTTTTGCCCCAAGTTAAAAAGTAACAATTTATTACAAACTTCTCCCCCAGATAAAACCGAAACTATTCAAATTCAAGAGAATCAAGCGGTAATGTCTTCTGTTTTTAAACCTAATCAATCATTAAATAATACAACTTTATTGCAAACTGCTAAAGTTCATGTCGAAAATGGATCTAAAAAATTAATAGCTCGAATACTTTTTGATTCTGCTTCTCAAAAATCTTTTATTCGAAAAGATTTGGCTAAAGCATTAAACGCGAAAAGTTTAAGAAAAGAAAAACTTTTTGTTTACACATTTTCAAATCGAAATCCTTCGGAAAAGGAATACGAATGTGTTAATATCACATTACGCAGTAGGTTTCCCCCCTACTCAAGTATAAATATTGAAGCATTAATTACCGAGGAAATATGCGCTGCTCAATTATATTCAGAATTTGATCCCCAATTAATAGAAACTTTACTTTCTCAAGGATTTAAAATCGCTGATTCATGGGATGATAAGAAACCCATTCAAATATTGTTAGGTGCTGATTTCTTATATTCTACTGTAAAGGGTGAGTTATTGAAAATAGGCAATAAATTATTCCTTCAGCCGACGTTGTTTGGAGATTCTTTAGTAGGACAGGTGCCAGATGGTCCGTTTAAGGGTGCGGCTTCTTGTTTTAACATTTGTTGCACTTTAGCTGATTCAACTGCAACTGATTTGTCATGTTTATGGAATATTGAATCATTTCTCACTACTAAAGAGTTAGGAAATAAAATGAACTCGGATCATCTAATTAATTTTGAAAACAAGTTGCGGTTTGAAAATGGAAGATATGAGGCGCCGCTTCTGTGGAAATCTGAGACAGCTCGTGAAAATTTATGTGATAATTTTGAGATCGCGAAAAAAAGATTTTGTTTACTAGAAAGGAGATTTAACGCTGACGAATCTTTATTTGAAAGATATAATGAAGTTATGAAAGAAAAATTAAAAGAAGGGATTATCGAAACTTGTAAATCTAATTGTTTTGTGGGCTATACAATGCCGCATAGGGATGTTTTTAAAGAAAATGCTTCCAGTACAAAAACAAGAATAGTTTATGATGCCAGTAGTAAACGCGGAAATAATTTAAGTCTTAACGAATGTCTTATATCCGGCGATAATTTATATGCTAATCTTGTAGATATAATTTTAAAATTTAGGGAACATAAAATCGGATTTTGCGGAGATATTGCTCGAGCTTTTTTACAAATACAAGTTTCGGAATTTGATAGAAATTATTTATGTTTTATCTATTATAAGAATTGCGATAAAACTCAACCGCCTACAATGTTTCATTTTAATAGACACTGTTTTGGAGTCACCTGTTCACCTTTTGTTTTGGCAGCAACTATCAAAACTCATATTAAAGCTTATAAAAATGCGCATCCTCTTGCATATGAAATGCTGAATAATTTCCTCTATGTTGATGACCTGTTTTATGGAAGTTCTTCTGTAGAAGAAGCCTTTCAGTTATCAACAGATGCTGTTTCTATTTTAAAGGATGCAAATATGACTATGAGAAAATTTGACACTAACTCGAAAGAACTTAAAAATTTGTGGAAAAACTCTAATTCCGAAATAGGAATTAATGAAGACCCTGATTCTCATTTAAAAGTTTTAGGACTTAAATGGAATAATGAAAGTGATATTCTCGAACTTGATTTAAGGTCGTTATTGTCAAATTTAAATGCAAATAAATGCACTAAACGGAATGTTCTTCATATTGCTGCCAAAATATTTGATCCATCTGGATTTATTTCCCCCATTTTGATTCGTGTTAAATGCATTTTACAAGAATTATGGCAACTTGGAATCGATTGGGACGATGAGTTTAGTGGTGAATTAAAGGACAAATGGATAATATGGTGCGATGAGATTAATGAACTTCAGAACTTGAATATTCCTCGATATTATTTTCCCGATTTAAATTTAGTAGACAAAGACGTGCAACTGCACGTGTTTTCCGATGCTTCACTGAAGTCTTTTGGAGCTGTAGCATACTTCAGGTACAAAACATCTAGAAGTACTTTTAGTAGTAGTTTTGTAATTTCTAAGTCCAGAGTAGCACCCCTTAAGAAATTAACTCTACCCAGATTGGAGTTAATGGGAGCTATCATAGCCGCAAGAATGGTGAAACATCTCAAGGAACTATTTAAAAATCTTGATAAAATATCTTTGTGGTGTGACTCGACGATTGTGCTGCACTGGATTAAAGGCTCAGCGTCCAAATGGAAGCAATTTGTGTCCAATAGGGTCATAGAAATCCAAGCAATCACAGATCCTAGTGTTTGGAGACATTGCACAGGCAAGGATAACCCAGCAGATCTCTTAACCAGGGGAATTTCTTGCAAGGACCTGATTTCTTCAAGAAAATGGTTTCATGGCCCCGCATGGTTAAGTAACTCAGAAGACACATGGTCATGTAATCAAGAGTCTGAAATTGAAGCTGACATTGTAGAGTTGGAATCCGAATCCAGAACGAAAGTTTTGGTTTCCTCAACAATTGTTTCTGCCAAGTTAATAGATCCTGATAGATATAGCAGTTTAAGAAAACTATTAAGAGTAACTGCTTGGGTACTCCGTTTCGTCCATCTGTTAAAAACAAAACTTCAACCGAAGGGTCCCCTTACTTCCGATGAACTTAACAGAGCGGAACTATTTTGGATAAAATATGTTCAAAATGAAGCGTTCCACGAAGAGAAAAATAACTTGATTGCAAAGAAACCTCTTCCCAAAGACTCAAAACTGCTTTGCTTAAATCCATTTCTTGATCAAGAAGGTGTCTTACGTGTCACTGGACGCTTAGGCAAGTCTGATTTATCAATGAATGAAAAACATCCTGTGATACTTCCAGCTAAATCCAAATTAACAGAGCTGTTAATTTGGGATTCCCATGAAAGAGTCTTCCATTCTAGTGTCTCTCACACGTTAGTGCAAGTGAGAGAAAAATACTGGATTTTAAAAGCTAGACAAACAGTAAAATCACTACTCAGGAAATGTGTAATTTGTAGAAGATTCAATTCTTCTCCTGGAGACCAAGTTGTAGCACCGCTGCCAGCTGAACGAGTGGAGCAATCTTCTCCGTTTTCCGTCATTGGAGTGGACTTTGCTGGTCCTCTCTTTGTTAAAAACAATGAAAGTAAACAATACATCCTGTTGATTACATGTGCGGTGACAAGAAGTGTTCATCTTGAGCTAGTGGGAAATTTATCAACAGATACTTTTCTCCTAGCCTTTCGCCGTTTCATTGCTCGACGTGGTTTACCATCGATAGTGTTTTCTGATAATGCGCGTACCTTTAAACGTGCTGAATTGGAAATAAAATTGATGTGGTCAATTTTGAATGATACAAAGATTAAAGAATTTTGTGCCTATAATTGTATTAATTGGAAATACATCGTCGAGAGAGCTGCCTGGTGGGGCGGTTTTTACGAACGCATGGTTAGATCTGTAAAAGTTGCTCTTCGGAAAACCCTAGGTAAATCCTCCCTAACTATTGAACAATTGATAACTGTTCTTTTCGAAATTGAGGCAATGATAAATTCTCGCCCAATAACTTATGTTGGAAGTGATGCGGAAGAGCCAAATGCCTTAACACCGGCTCACTTTCTTTTAGGTAAAAGAATAACATCTTTACCCCCGGTAAGACTTCACCTTGATACAAACCTCTCTTCTAGGAAAAACCTAATTAGAGCTTACAATTATAGAGAAAAATTAATGAGAAATTTTTGGTCTCGTTGGAAGAATGAATATCTTCTAAATTTAAGATTGATTAATTCAAATTTAGTTAAGGGTAATATCCCTCCATTTAAGATTAACGATATTGTTTTGATTAAAGAAGATAATTTGCCTAGAAATTTTTGGAAATTAGGTAGAATAATTGAATTATTTCCTGGGAGAGATGGCAAGGTGAGGGCTTGCAAGGTAAAAACTGAATCTTCAGTTCTTAAACGCCCTGTACAATTATTGTACAATTTAGAAATTGTAAACTGAAGTTCAAATTTATTAATATTATTATTTGAAATAATTAATTGGCATATCATAATGTTATTGATGTTTATAAAAAAAAAAAAAAATATGTAAATAGATATCTAGAATTGCATTTTTAATTTTATAATATTTAGTTAATGCAAATGCTTTAACTTATAATTTCTTGATTTACTGTATTAAATGTTGTTCGTTAAACAATATTTTTCTTGATAACTTTCATTGAATTTTACTGGTTATATTTCTGAACTGAATATGCAGTGAAATTTAGATTTTTGGTTACTTTATTATTCTTATATATATTCTTATTCTCGTATTTGTATATGAAAAAAGTGTTTTATAAGTGTTTAATTATCTTGAATGTTTAATATTGTTCTCCAGAATTATTGTATGAAAATTTATTTTTACCAAAAAATTTTTTTAATTTTTTTATAATAGTTTTGTTGTATTTTTGAATTTAGCTCTAAAATTTGAATGTTGATGTTACAAAACTTTTGGAATATTTGCAATTTGAAATATTGTAATTGAAAATTCTTTAATCGAACTTCTCTTTTTTTTTATGGTATATTGTATTTTTAACAATTTTGATGAACCCCCATGGTTCATGGGGGGGCTGTGTGTTACGAATTAATTCTTTTTGGCGGCGTCAATTCGTCGCCAATCAAATTATATTTTATTTCAGTTGTTCTCGATGCACTCATGCCTGAAGGAGCATTTCTTGAAAGCTCCTATTTCTTATATTTTTTGTTTTGTTTCAGTCTAATTATTATTTGTTTCATTGTTAAGTTTATTAATAAATATAAAAGCACATATTAATTGTTTTCTTACTGACCAGGGCATCAAATGGTAGAGATACACGCATATCCCGAAACTCGAAATAGATTTTCTATCATATATATTCTACTTTCTATTATGCAATTCTTACCTGCCGTTTTCTCCTCTACTTCTACGTTTTTCCCTTCCTTGTTATGAATTACAAGCCCCTTAACTCCTGTTATATTTGTTTTATGTGGCTCGTAGTTTCTTTGATCCATCTTTCTTCTCCTGCATACAAAATCTAAGGAACTGCCCTCTGAAACCACACATTGGGTGGTAAAAAGCATTCGCAAAATAGCAAACCTAAACTAAATAATTAATTGTTAAGTTATGCGTACAATTTCTTAAGCAACTGCAGCAGTCAATTCGTAGTTTATTCCGAGAACAGGTCAATTATATCCCCCCAGGTCCGGGCTATCTCCAGGACATGGAATGTTTTCGAACTATATTGAGATTTTACTCCACAAAACATTCTGTACCAAGTAGGAGGCCATGAATTTATGGATCTTTGCCAACCAAACTTAAAGCAAAAATCTTAATTTTGTAAAAAAATGTGGAGATGTCTGATTTACGGACTCATCGATTCAATTAATTTATATAAGAATTGCGGAAAATGCGATATAGTTCAGGAGTATATATCACGATGCGGTTTTATAATTTTTGTTTTACAGTGCACGAAATAAAAAACGAAACATAGTATAACTTTTTAACAAATTTGTATTTTTACGTACCCAAGATGCCTCAAGAATTAACGTTAAGTATGCTGTTTAACTTATTTACCAGATTGCTTTCTCCCCTATATTTTCAGAGTCAAAAATCTAAAAAAAAATCTAATAATCGTCCACACTAATTAGCAAGCATATTTAAAATTAACTCTTAAAATCATTATAATTGGATTTTAGTTCGTAAAAATCCCGTCATTAGATCAAAAGCAATTTATGTTCTTTCCTGAAAGGAGAATGATTCAATATTTCGAGGACATACTTTGCCTAAGAAAAGCTTTTAAAATTCTCTACTTATCTCGTACATTAATATTTAATGCAACCCTTAAAAATATAACTTCTTTTCAGTTAAACTATTATTTCATTAATGGAAAATTCTATTTTCATATGGAACCAGTCCCCCTGGTAGGGCACATGAAGATTAAAAGCTACTGAAGTAACGAGCCGTAACAACTGCCTAACTTATCTTATAAATTGTCTAATTGAATACAGCGTTAGATGAATAAATAAAGTACTAATTGATGTGTCAAAATAAATGGGAATCTTTATGTACTCTGGAGATATTTTTAAGATAAAGCAGTTTTATTATTTTGTTGTTGGAAATCTAGGCACGATTAGCAACTTCTATTTTAAAAAAATTCAATTTAAATGTTTTATCTTTTTATCGATTATTTATGAGAACAACATGTTGTGTCGTATTACATTCTCTGATAAGTCTGTTCTGAATTCGCAACCGAAGTAAGTCATCATATTTAAAAAGTACGATTGTTTACATTTAAAGGAACGTTAGAGTGTTAAAGAAATTCTCGTTTTTATTTTTAGCTATAAAAGTTTCATAAAGATTTAAGAATTTCATAAATATTAACAAGAACTGTCGTGAAAATCGGGATTGTTGTGAAAATTAACTTTTGTTTTTTTACACTGATTTTACTAGTTAAGTTCGCCCCCGAAGGACAGATTTGTATGAAATGTGTGCACTGCATACATTTATTGGGGTAACAGATAAAAATAAAATTTTGTGACAAACTATGCAATTTTGAAACAGAACTAAATTATATTTGAGTGTTTTATAAAGAATTAAACTACAATAACTTCCTCCGCCTGACAACAACGATACTCAAACCCCTAGACAGTGTAACTTAATAATTCTTCATGATCGTTTTACATAGAGTGGAAACCAAATGAAGCCAACATTGGTGAGTCGCAAAGATGGGCCCTTTTTGCCATGACGCCTCCGGCAGCCTGCTGCACGGCCAAGAATCCCATACAGCGACTGGCTTGAGAGACTTTGTACCATTCTCCTTACTAACCTGATCTTATGCAGTTAGATAACCATTTCTTCTCCCTAGACCAGAGGTCGCCAAATTTTTTTGATCATCGACCCCTATATAATTTTTCGAAATCTCCATCGACCCCCACAAAAGTAATTTTCTATTAATTAAAATAAACCTCTATGTGTTTGTACATTTATTTTATGATTTTAAACATTTAATAAAGTAACAGTACATTGTGTAACAATAGTTTTATAAAAAATATATTAGTATTGAAATTTAAATACCTTATTATTAAATAATAAGTAATTATGCATAAGTAGATATAATAAGTAAAGTAATTAAAGATTTACTGCTTCTTGATCAATGAGATGGGTGTGCCTGGTGTTTTTTGCAAGGTTCGCTATATTGGGTTCAAAATTGGTCAATTTTAATTTTCGTCAAAATTAGTCAATTTTGTAATTTTCGTAAAAAAATACAAAGTGTGCTATAGTTTTGTCCGGGGCTGTACTAATCCATATTATTAATGCTTACCTTCTCTTTTGTGCATTGATAATTAAAATTGATATCTAAACTAAACGAATGGTTTTATCGAAACAATAACTAATTATCCAAAACTATAAAAGTTTTAATAATGACACTGCAAATATTCAACACAGTTTGCAAAGATAACTTAAACTGCGTGTGATATTTGCATTTGTAACGTCAATGCTCGTCACACGTGACATTTGGACAAGCGCACATATACATAGGACTTATAAACTGCGCTGAGTTCGTGCCACTGCTCGGTGGTACGTAAATACTTGTTTCACCCCAATAAATATACGTTTATTAATTTATGTTTTATAAAGAAACTGATATTGAGTCAATTATAAAAAAAATTCACAAATTTTACATACTTAATTAGGTATGTGTGATTTGCGTATTGAGAACTGTTTTTTTTTCGACCCCCATTCGCCCCCTGTCTCAGATCGACCCCCGCTTTTGTTAAATAGACCCCTGGGGTCTATATAGACCACTTTGGCGACCTCTGCCCTAGACTATCATATTCACGAAAAATCCTCCTATAATGAAGCTGACTTGTACCAACCACTCACGGATTTCTTTGCGTCCAAAACCCTCAAGTTTTACTACAAAGAGGTTGCACAGTAGATGCGTTGGCAGAAAATGCTGGATACCGATGGATACAACTTGAAGACTGGCAATAGGCTACATTTTCTCAAAGTAATTTTCTCTTTCGTCATTAAAAATGAGAAGAATTTGCTTTGTTACGGTGTACACAACATTTAGAAGAGGAATTCCAGAACATTGTTACATTTCGCTGCGTCTCCTTTGTGAATTAAACAAACGATTGCTGTTGAAACTTTGCCAACTCGTCGTCATTCCTTCGCTATTCCAAACCTCTTTAAACTGAAAATAGATTTCTTCCTTGATATTATCCCTTTCATATTTAATTAGATCCCGCTTAGGGCATCGATTTTTTTTATCTCGTGTGTTGATTCCTGTTGTGTGATGTGTGAATGTGGCCCACCCTATAATCGGGAATCTGTGGCAGTGTGGCGTAGGTAATGTTGCTCGTCTCCGTGACTTAAGTTCACAGGTGGCCGTCGGTTAACGTTAAATGAGCAACAATCCCGGCATCTTCATAGGTGAAGATCGAATGTTCAGTGCCTGCCGTAGAAAAGACATTTAATTAGTTCTGATGTAATATTACCCTTCCATGGAGACTTACATTTTTAAATTTCTTTATAATATCCATTGTCTTCTTTACTGTATTTCTAATTACCTCCTAAATTTCCCCCAATTTAATTCGTGCTCCCGACTTCTCACTTAAAATTCTATTTTTCCATTCAACGTGATGTGATTTGAAGTGTATACGATGCATGACCCCGATAAAAACGCGATCTGTTTGGTTTTCTTTGCATCTCTTACAAACTTTAAGGTGTTTTTGAAGTTTATTTGAGGTGTTAAAGTTGATTTCGGGTTCATTTGAAGTCGACTTCAAAAACAACCTTAAAAAATCAATGATGGTTTAAAATAAAAGTGCGTGAAAGAAATTTATTCACACATGAGGTTATTTTGAGGTTGATAGAAATCTACCTTAGTATAGGAGTAGTGTGGGGTGCACGTGCCTCCCAATATTTTCTTGTTATTGTTGACGAAAAATTTATCTCTCACGAAATCTGCATTTTATAAGTTCACGCTTGACTTGATGTCAGAACAAGAAAAATGAATTAATAAAATAAAAAATTAGAGATAGACATTAGACATTGCCTGCCAGAGTCAACTCTCAACACTTAGTAGGTTATATATATATGTGTATGTATATTCATGAAAGTATATATATATATAATATAAAATTTCTGTTCAAAGTTCTCTATAGAACTAAAATTTAGCATGAAATTTCAATCAATTCCAAAGATACTGGCCAGACCGGATAGAAATTTTAACACATAACTCTTTTCAGGAACAATGTGAACAATTTTAAAACAAGTTAACGGATATAATATGAATAACATTTTGGATAACATAATAAAGATATTAATTTAAACTAAAGTTGCTATATAATATTAATTTAAAATTATAATAAATTTCACTGATTTTAATTTAAAATAAAGTTGCAATGGTTCGATTATCATTGATATATCCTTAAAAGTCATTAAAATAAGAAAAACATCAGATATTTATAAAATGTGAAATGTTCCCTTACTTTTAAACTTTCTGTTTGAAAATTGCTGCTTTTCAGCACTGAAATCCCATTTGTGAAATACAGCCCTAGGGACAAATTCTGCTATGCTGAGGATCCATTTATTGAGACTGAGAGCACAATCATCTGACTTCAAACGTTTCAGTCTATTGTGTCCTCTCGAACTACAGAAACCTCTCAATCCCAGTTCTCAGCAGTTTTAGAGCTTTTTATTAACTTACATATTTCACTTTTCGGCTTTCCAGATTCTTTAAAAAACGAAATTTTTCGAACTTCTAACTCAGATAATTCTTTTCCTCTTGGCATTGTGAATTTTCTTATGAAAACAAATGAATTAAAATCTCTTTTTTCTTTATAATACTACCGAATGCATTTCCTGTGATGCAAAAGTTACAG
The DNA here is from genome assembly GCF_982258835.1 of Parasteatoda tepidariorum. Taxonomy (NCBI): domain Eukaryota; kingdom Metazoa; phylum Arthropoda; class Arachnida; order Araneae; family Theridiidae; genus Parasteatoda; species Parasteatoda tepidariorum. The sequence continues at coordinate 47,514,700 of NC_141761.1, read as the reverse complement.
TTTACATAGGATTTCCAAAGAAAAATTAAAATTGAAAACTCAAACGATTTTGAAAAAAAAAAGTCAGTCTTATAATTATGTAACACCTAAATTTTATTAAATTCGTTTGCTGTGTGAAACTAACTAAACTTTTCTTTTCACTTTTTGATTAATTTGAGAAAATGTAGCTGATTTCAGTTGCTTCATTATTTTAAAATTTTTTATTTTATGCAGTGTAATAAATAGATTGAGAGGTTGCTGTAGTAGGAAAATATGGTAGTTTAGTAAAGGGTAGTAGGGAAAATATGGTAGTTTGGGTAGTAGGGAAAATATGGTAGTGTGGGTAGTGGGGAAAATATGGTAGTTTGACATAAAGCAATAATTTTAAATTGCTTTGTTTCCAATTTTTGCGTTATAGTCTCTGAAGACTATCTTTACATCGTTGTACGTTGTTTTGTTCTTGTCTCAATTTAGTATTGCTCAGCTGTTTATGAAGTTAGTTTTATGAGGCGTTAAACAGGTTGAAATTTATTGAAGAGGTTATTTTTGGTGTAAAATATAAACTCAATTTTTGCTTCAGCTGTATTTTCTTACACACCTCAGGTTACTTCCATGTTCTCTTATGTGTATATATATATATATATATATATATATATATATATATATATATATATATATATATATATATATATATATATATATATATATATATATATATATATAAAGCTTCTTTTAATCTTTTTATGTTAGTTTCTTCGTTATAAAGCAACTCCTAATTTATTACTAATTATTTATTCAAATCAAACTGCTTTCTCACACTTTTAAAATCTACATCCTCTTTCTAAATATATTTTTGGCCCAAATATGCATAAATTTAAATAAAGACATTTTTCCCTTTAAACTTCGTGAGAATCATTCGAACTGTTTCTTAAACCAATAGTAATCCTTGGGACTTCCCTTTTCCCCTCAAATATAACAAAATAGAAGGAAATTCTTTTGCTACTTTCCCTGGGATAAAAACTTAAGCACACAGTTTGGAGTGCGAATTTGAGCTCCGCCTTTGATAGAAAATGTCTTGAATACACTATGTGAAGCTAATAAAATATTTTTTGCCTTCCAACTGCTATCTGCGTGGCCTAACAACACTCACCATGACTGCTACCCTTTCATATATATATATATATATATATATATATATATATATATATATATATATATATATTAGTTTAATTGCATAGTTCTTTTTTCTTTCTAATATGACACCAAAAATTGAGAAAATTTGATCAGAAATAAAAAAAAGTATAGATATTAACATATGAGTCACCATTTGATGTTACGTCATTTTGTTAGATTAAGTGAAATTTCAAAATGGCCTCCATATTGTAGCTTTGTTCAAAAAATTTGAAAAATTATTTTAGTTATTTTTGATTAGATACTTTTTTGCAAGAAAATCCATTCAAATCCATTTTTCATTAGTCTTCAAAAAGCGTATGGACCATTTTAAAATTGAAAGAGCCATGCAATTTTTGATGACTAATTGTTCTGTGAAAATCAAAACAATTCAATTTATCTTGTGTATTTAAAAAAAAATTATTATAATTTATTTAATTCCGCAGTGTTTGCAAGCAGTGATGGAACTGGAATAATAACTTACAGACTTCGGATTCGTAACTCAAGTTACATATATCTGCAAACCAAGGGCCAGATTAGATATAAAGACTCAACAAAGGAAGTTCGCCAATTTATCTGTTGCAACATTTTGTTAAGGTAATATTTTTTCGTAACTATGATTCATAATGTTCCAATAAAGCAACAGCTCATTTGTAAATTTTTTAAGGAATCGAATACCAAATATCTATACACTGTGTAGCAAAATTATAAGACCACTGCGGCTTTTGTAACTTGTATTAAAAGTGATATAAATTTCCGAAATTAATTTAAATTAAATGAAATTGAATGAAAAACAAAATATCTGCTTTAATTTTCAATAAACATTTAAATATAAATATTTTGTCGGAAAAAATATTTTTTCAAACAGCATCACAGGTCGTCATGACCTCCTTTGCTCATTTAAGCCTCTGTTCTTTATAATGCTTTAATAGTGTTGGCTTTCTTTTAAATTTTCAAAGAACAACATTCGAATTTGATTTCAAAGTGCTCTAGGCTGAATGGAAGATCGTTCTACTTTCCTACTATGAAATTTTACGAGCGAGTAGACATGTTCAGTTTCGTTGAAAGTTTGAAAATGTTTCTTATTATCCCGAGCTGATAATTTGCGCCTCCTACCGGATCTTTTATCTTTTTCATAACATTCTTTTTTGCCTAATAAACATAATTGAACAGTGGTTTTAGAACGTTTTATTAACTTATATATTTCACTTTTCGACTTTCCAGAACCTTTAAAAAGCGAAATGTTTCGAATTTCTAACTCAGATAATTCTTTTCCGCTTGGCATTGTGAATTTTCTTAGGAAAACAAATGAATTAAAATCTCTTTTTCTTTATAATATAATATCGTTTGCGTTTTCTGTGATGCAAAAGTTACAGTTTACATAGGATTTCCAAAAAAAAAAAAAAAAAAAATTGAAAACTCAAACGATTTTGAAAAAAAAAAAGCAGTCTTATAATTATGTAACACCGAAATTTTAAAAATTCGTTTGCTGTGTGAAACTAAATTTTTCTTTTCACTTTTTGATTTATTTGAGAAACTATAACTGATTTCAATTGCTTAATTATTTTAAAATTATTCATTTTATGCAGTGTACCATAAAAATAAGTGATATATTTAGGGTGGTCTTATAATTTTATAACATACTGTAATAGCATTTTCTATATTATCTATACTGTCTTGTATATGCGCTGTAATCACAAAATGAAATAAAAATTATTCAAAATGGTGGTGACTCGAAAAATACATGTAAAAAATGAAATTAGACGTATCTACAATTTTGAAAACCAATTTAATGACACCGCTGGCTTTGTGGTTAAGGTACTGAGTTGTCGTCGGGGGTTCGAGTCCTGGTGAAAACTTGAAGTCTACCCTGCTTCAAATCGATTCATACTAGCTTGTCTGTACTGTCAGTGGGCAATGTTGACCCCATAGTCACCACCATAACATTGGTCACGAAATTGTATGAACCTTAACCTTCATTACATCAAAGTCGAACTCCTTTCCCTGAGAGTCTCTTCAGCCTTAGAGGAAGGGCGTGGGTCGAGTTTATATCTGTATATAATATGTATTAAATAATGACTATAATCAGATATTAATAATTATTTTTTGTTCTTTTAAGATTGGGCATATTATTTTTAGCATTTCAGTTAAGATTATAACCGTTTTTCAATCGATGAATCGTTAAATGTTGTATATTTATTTTAAAAATTCATTACTATGCTCATTTATGAAAATGTCTTCACATTCACTCTCGGCACATAGGTTGAGAAACATGACACTGAAGCGTAACAAGTTGTAAACCCTACTTTAACTTAACTTTAAAGGGCAAGTCACTTAATCGTTGCAAAAACAAATAGTTGATGTATATTTTCCCCACATGATTTCGGTATTATGTTTCTTTCCTTAAAGTTTGGTGCTGGTTCGGACTGCTTGTTAAGACTATAGAACTTTTCAGGATGTGCACAAAGTCATGCGACTTGTTAGACTATTTTATATTCTGGGAGATATATTTTATTATGTTATAATATATTTTCAGTGTTAACTATGAAATTATTGGAATTTAACAATTTTAGTCAGATCTTTTTTTTTTCAAAATCTGACGAATTATTATGGAGATTATCATAAGGCAAAGTTCAAATTATCAGTTAAATTGCTTTTAAAGATTTTTGATTTCACTGTTTCTGTCATTGACCTCGATAATAGTTGATCATATTTTGAAAACGTTTCTCGTTTAATAATAGTTTTCCAGCTATTATTAAACGAGTAGTGCGTTTAATAATAGCTTGTATATTTAGTTTATAATAACTTTGTTTTTTATTTTCTAAAAATATGTATAAGTCCGGTATTTACAGAACTTTCTGACTTCAAGTGAAGTAATTAGTTCTTGATTATTATTGAACTTTTGATTCGTATGACAATTTTTTTTTCTGTTTATAGTGATGAAGATGGTAATCGAGAACTTAAGAAATTTCAAGATAGATATGCCCCGCAACTCAAAGAATCAAAAATTACACTTCAAGAAATTAAATCACCGACTAAATCAATAATCACAGCTAATGTTGACAGCGGCGCTACCAGAAATACTCCAGTTGAGCATGAAAACATCAAACAAAAAAGCTGCCCCCAAGTAACCAATGGTTCTTTCTCTGATGTACCTATGGACATGGAGGAACCAAACACAACTGATAATACAAAAAATAGTAGTGTTTATTTAGACTTGAGCAAAGTTAACTACAATGAAGAACGAAATCACTCGTTATCTTCAAGCTCTGAAATTTGCTCCCTTAGCTCTGCTGATAATTCTCTCATGGCTAATACATTTAGTTGTGATAGTCAGGCATTTCAAATAATGAACTACAATAAAGCTGTGTCACCAGAAGCATTGAGCTGTAATGTACAACGTAATAACACGCTTTCGAGCTTTGATCTCATGAGTCCCGTACAATCTATGTCATCCTCGACTGATGCTTATGCTGAACCTGTAATCCAGGAGAATGATGATTTTCCTGTCATTGTAAATTCTAACTTTCTTACATCAGACTTACTTTTGACTCCCGATGATTATACTTGTTATGATACTGAAAAACCTTTTTTCCAATCTCAAAAGTGTACTAGTTCCGAAGTTAATTGCACGCAGAACCAACTCCAGGAGAACGTTGGCTCGTTCAATGTGTCCGACAATATTGAAATGGTTGCAGACGACTTTTTGATACCCCAAGATGTACTTCAGAATTATGCGACCATCAACTCCGAGTCTTTGAATATTCCTGATGGAACTTTTGCACGCTTTGAAAACGGCCACGGAAATGTAAATAGTTACGTTAGTCAAAATCACTTCTCCACTTTCAATCCAAAAATTACCTTTGCTGGTGATAGCCAATCAGCGTTGAACATGAGAATGGTAAATGCTGCCATCAAATCGATTCCTGATAATAACTCCCAAGCAAACATCGATTTAAGTTTTCTTGACAATACTGTTGAAAACATGGCGCTGCTTAGTGATTTGAGTGATTTCTATGAAAATGCCATGCCTTTCACGAAGGCAAACCATAATAATCAGTTTCAAACGGAAACTGCAAGCTCTGTTTCTGGTACAGAAATGAATTGTGACATTGTTTTAAATGATACTAATTGTACTGGCGGACTTGGGTTAGTCACGCAAACTAGCTCAGATATACATATCAGTAATAACGCACATTCACCCGAGAAATTTAATAATTGTTCACGTGAATCATATTTTACATCTGATAATGATAATTCTGTGGGAGCTAATGGAATGAGGACATTTAATGCTGACTATTTTCAAACTCATGATTGGCAGATGAAGGAAGATAAAATCCCTAGCACCTCCACCAAACAGAAGATTAACGATCACATTTACAGCCAATTTCAAACAAATGTAGCTATCCGTAATGATGGTAGAGTTTACAAAGTGTCAAGAAAAGGATTGAATCATCTCCATCCCAGCATGAATTCACAATCAACATTGAATCACGCACAAAATGAATATGTCGCTGATTTGGATAATCAGTCAAGATCTTCTCTGTGTCCAACTTTTCAGGAAAGCATGTTTGAAAATATAAAGTGAAACCGTAAGTTTATTTTTACTGTATTCACTGCTACTGTTATGACCGTAAAATTTATTTTTATCCAATTGCAGTAAAATCTGATTTACTTTTTAACACTACAGTTGTTCGAAAAAGTTGAAGTATCTTTTTAATAGAAGGGCGAAACAGTTGTCTGCATACAATTGTCTGATTATTGTGGTTAAGTTAAATTAGGATAGTGAAAAAATAATAATAAAAAACTTAAAAATAAAATATGTTCTTCAAGTAGACTTAGAAGGAGAAAATTCCATTTTTTTTTTTTTTTTTTTGCTCATAAAACGTGAAACGTTGGCTGCATCATTTTCAAAAGAGGAGAAGGGAATTTTTATTAACGATTTAAGTTTACTATGAAAGTGATCCACTCTACATTTTTTGTTATATATGTGTCAAAAATAGAATTGCTTTCTCCATTTAAGTTTACTTAAAAAACGTTGTTTTAAAAGTTTTTATTTAACTTTTTATCTTCTTTTTAATTTTGTATTTTAAAATGTGTTAACGTCGGAAATTATTTGGAAAATTACGTCGGAACTTTTGCTGACAACATTTTAAAAATTGTATTGTATTATCATCAGACTCAAAGCTGCAGCTAAAACTTTCCGTAAAAGAGTGGATGAAATTTACATTCACTATAAATTTTATTTGGGAAATAATTTTGCTTGTAGATGTCAGAAGGAGATTGAAACTTTTGGCAGTCGAAGTTTTCCTGCATATTATATTCCTTTTTAAACCACAGAAAGCTTCAGTTGAGATTTAATAATTCTAGATTGTCGAAAAGTTTTCTGTATTTTTATTGTTAAAATTCCGTTGAGCTCCCTTTCGCGATAATTAATTCTACTTGTAGGCGGCGAAAGAGGTGGGCAAGACGGGCTGTCGCCCGGAGCATCACTCAAATGGGACGTCGAACGGGACCCAGATTTAATGTTCAGTAAATTTATTTCCTCCTTTTTTAAAGAATTGTTTGCTTTAAAATATATTATTTTGTTATCTTTTATTAATTATATATTCTTAGGTTAACTTTTTATTATGGATAAAGTTCTCTAAGTAAAAGTTTTACTAAATATGGAAAGAAGAGTAGCGTGCAGAAAAACCATTTGTTTGACATTGAATAGAATGAGTTTCGTATTTTCCAAGGATATCTTTTCTGTATAAATTTATGATTCAGAAACCATCCAACAAACAAGTCAATATTCTTAAAAGATGAATGCAATAGAAAAACAGGGAGATGAGTGACCTTGGAGAATTAAATTTTGTATCAATTGAGCCTTGTGTCAAACGTATTCTTAATACAATTTGAATTTGCTGATACAAATCTTGATATTTTATGTAGAAAAAACTTATATTTCGTCTCAAAATTTAATTTTTCATCCGAATTTCGGTGGGTTTTTTTTTGTTGAAAAATTGGGTTTTTTCAGAAACAAGACCTCAAGGTTAATTTCTAAGATAATTACCAAGATCTTTGTAAATTTTAAGTTGACAACAAGAAACATTTTTTTTTTATTTCCAATGAGCTGCACAATCGGTCTTGCCGATGAGCAGACCTTGTGCGTTCTCCAGAGGTAGTATCTACTCTTTCAGGACCACCACAATGGTTGCGATACCGTTGGTCATGTTAATTTGGACGTCTAGTTTCTGCTACACTAGATGGCAGCACCGAGACTCTATTTGGATGCTAAAGTGCACTAGGAATTTAATTTTGACGGAAATGCCAAGAGCCAATAAGGCACTAACGACATGGCCGCTGAGGATTTTCTGCATCTCGAAAATCCGGTGTCTGGGCAGGGAATCAAACCCGCAGACTTGGGCTCTGAAGGCCGACGACAAACCAACTGCGCCACCCAGCCACTTAAGAAACATATATATATATATATGTAAAATGATGCAGTCGGGCCGAGCAGGAAAACAGACACAGGATTTTAATGAAAGCACAATAATTTATTTGATCATCTTCAAATGAATGACGAGCGAAAATTGAAGTGTTTACTCTAACGACGATCAGTCTTTCTGGTAGGGAAAATCTTGCAAAAAATCCGAAATTGTCTCTATTTAGGGAAAAGAGGGAAATCTTAGAAATTGCTATTGCTTCTTGAAAAAGGTCGTACGATTCCCACAAGGAGAAAAAGGGGAAATGTCTTTACTTATAATTATGCATACTTGAGCCAAAAATAGATTAAATCTTAGAATAATTAATTAGAAGTTGTTTTAAAGCAAAGAACTAACATAAAAAGATTAATAAAAGATTTTTCTGGGAAAATAAAGTAAGACTTTTTTTTCTCTAAAAATATTTGCTATTAGCAGGCTCGATAACTTCTTCATTCATGTGATTTATCTAAACGTTTATTACTATTGTATTTTACGTTGCAAGTAGGATTTTATTTATTTTTATACATAGTTTTATATACCAATATTAGTCTGATTAGAGAATATCTAATCTTTCCCAAAAGTTATTTGATGGGAATAATCATTTAATCTTTTGATATAGCTATAACGACTGTCCGTTATTTCATTAATGTGTTTCATATGACATCTTTTTTCATTTATTTTAAACGGTTATTTTGAAGATAGTATATTTAATGCATATTTTATTACCAGTGCGCTTGTCGCTTCATCTTGAAACATGTCATCATGAAAGGTTTTAGATACAGCGAGTGAATAAAGTAAAAATGAGAAATGAAAGGATAACAATCAATGAATCAATAAAAAGGTGAATGAATACAAGTCAGCAATAAGTAGCAATGAGTTTCTTTATGGATGAATCAATGAAGAGTATTTTAACGAATTATCAGATGAATGAATGAATTTGTAAATGCACAATAATATTTACAAAGCCAAATTTTTTTTTAAAGGGGGGGGGGGAATTAAAATTGAATAAAGGGTGCCGTTTTCGGTATCGCCCGAGGCGAGTGCTTGTAGCGGTCAGATATTGAAAATTTGCATTGCATTTCATCCTAGAACTCCAATTAAAATTTGAGTTCTTTAGTTATTCGTAAAATATTCGGAATTTTAATTGAAGATTAATTCTATTTGGCTGTGAAAATGCAATGAATTATGGTACCAGAGATGGATTGAAACTGAGATAGTCATCTAGTTTAGAGCTCTTAAAATTTGAGAGCTGTAACTATCTGGAAAGCGGTTTGAATTTTGTAAAATAAGTTTATTAAAAGAAATTATTTAATTTAGTTAAACAGAAAAAATTACTTATTGTAATAAATTAGTTTATTTAGTTTAAATCTGATAAGAGCATGCGTACAGAAAAGGGGAACCACGCTAAAACGAAGACGAAAGGGGTTGTCCAAGTTTTATTCCTAGTACAAAGTACTTTGGTAAAATAAGTGCATTGACACAAACATTGGTAAAACGAACAAAGCTTAAAGATAACTAATGCATCTAGTTTTTTTTTCTTTCCATTGGGGAATGTCCCGGTACAGGTATCCCGGGATTATTAGGACAAACGTTAAGGATAAGATAAGGGACACCACAAGGATTCAGACTTGCATAGCAATCCATGGTCGAAAACGACGTGGGAAAGTAGTATGACATATACAAGAAACAAAGGGATACAAGATTGAGATGCATCCGAATATTTATTGGTCAAAGATTGCTGTGGTAGATGGTATGTTAAAATGTCACAAAAGATGTTTTAAAGTTTCCACCATTGCCAACGATGCCAACAATACGGTCTGTGGATTGGCGGACTCGCTCAAATACACCTGGATTTTATTGGATATCCGCGGCATCACAGATGATCCGTGCAACCTGATCCGTTTTGGAATTCACAGGCTTTGCGTACACAGTACTTTTCAGTTCACCCTTAAGAAAATCCTCGCAGCTCAAATCAGGTGAGCTTGGGGGTTGGTGAACCGGTCCACCATGCCCAATCTGCAACACCATCTAGCGGCGAACGAAGTCGTTTCCGATCATAGGTTGCTGTGCAAATCTGAATCCTTGTAATGTCCCCTACCTCGCCTTAAACCCTATATATTTTTGCTGAAAAATGTGATTTTATTCCCATTATTACTCACCCTCAAACATGGTATCAAAGTAGGTCAGATGTACAAATATATATGCAAGAAAATATATAGTACTGTCTGTGGCATATTAGGGTAGATAAATTCTCTAAATGGAATATTTTACTTGAATTCCCACTTTTAAACCAGTTTATTTTTCTAGCTCTTTTTTGCTGGAACTGCACAGTTAAACATCTTGATTGGTATTTATCTTAATTATAAAAATGACATCCGTCAGAAATACTGAACTAACTAAGATTTGGCGATCATGTCTTGAAATAGCAGTATTCGAATTGAGCGACCTTTTGTTTGATGTGTTATACCTCTATTAGTTTTACTACTACTTCCTCCATTTTTAAATTTTAAAGCTAGATTTTTTAAAAAAAACTGCGTCACCATTTTGTCTTTTTTTTTCCTTAAACAAAATGCAAGTAAATTTTACTCTCTCTTTCAACCTGTTAAAATAATTTATGTTATTTTCGAACATAACCGTTTATGATGGAAAAAGGCCCATATAAATATTATTCACGAATAAATAGATGCTATATATTTTTCAACTTTCACAAATTAGTGACTTATCACTCTGAAGTACAAATAATATGCAACCCTCACGAATTAGCCTTGACTTTATATACATACTATATTGTATACGGACCGTGCATCGGGTGGACAAAACAATGAAAACACTTCTATACAATTAAATTTTTTCATATTGCTCAAGAAACACTTAAAATCATTTTATGACTTCCGAAATGTTTGGATCATGTGATTTCTCATACTTATCAATGAAGTGCAGAGGTTTGGAGGACTGACAATAAATTACAAACGGAAAATACTGTTCTTGAACGCCCTATGCCAAAAAATTTGGCAATAAATGTGTAACTTGTAGCAATTACTTTGGTTAAAATATGCAAGTGTCATAACGAAACAACGATATAATGTGGCTTAACTACCACTATAAATATTAAAAGTACCGAATCACTAGTATATAAGTATCACTAGTATGTACAATCTGAGGTACTTTTTGATAGATGAAGGTTGACATAGTCTCATAATTAAATCCCCTCAATATAAAGAGACATACAGGGGGGAATAGCGCAAAACTGATTGTCATAACTAGCATAAAATATTAGATGCAAAATTAAAATGGAGATGAAATACCTGATTTAAAATCATAAACCTTTTACTTTCAGCTTGGATATTATGAACTTGGATATTATGAACTCGAAGAAACCACGGTAATAAAAATTTCACTTTATTGGAAACGCTGAGAAAATGGACAAGAAGGCTTCATACAAATATTGTGAGTGCAATACTTGACTAAGTCGGAACTGTTTATAAGAATTACTAGTAGATTTTTTTAAAGAAATGGAAAACATTTCTGTGGCTCTGAATTTTAGTCATTTCGCTCAAATGTGTTTTTATGTAATTAAAGTGTGTTTAGTGTTCATATATATATATATATATATATATATATATATATATATATATATATATATATATATATATATATATATATATATATATATATATATATATATATATATATATATATATATAATTGTTATTGTGTTTAATGTTGAAAACATCTGACAGAATTTTTTTTTATTCGTGTACAAATCTCTAGTTTTTTTTTATTATATGTAATAAAACTTGAAATATATTTTTTAATTTTTTATTTGTTATATTTTGACATTGTTTAACTTGTTGGTACTATAATTAATAAAGTTATTTTTGTTAAATATACTAGTTTATGTTAAATATACTAGTTACCCATTTATTTTTGTTTGTACAGCTAAGTTATTAATTTTTTTATAGAAATTATTTATCCAAGTTTCGAGCAATTTTATAATTTTTGTGTTAATAATGGAATTCTTTCTGAATAAATTGTCACAAAAAAGTAAATATTGTTTGAGCTTTCCAACTTGTTTCTATTACTTATTTGTTATTAAAACTAATATGTTTGGCAATACTTGTTCAAAATTTATTGCAGTTTTTGCGAAGCAAATAAAATATTTTGTCTTTTTAACATTTGTTTGGTTATAATTTTTTTATCGATGCACACTCATCAAAATAAAATATGAATCTCCCTGACTAACTTTTAATGATTTTATCCTATTTTCATTCTTTCAAGAGCTATCTTAACGTTTGTAAGGAGCTATGTTCCAATTATGTTAATTGATTAGATAAAGACATGTGCAACAAAGCAGGTAACTCCAATTTTTTATTCAGGTTCATTCTTTTCAACCTTTTCGATAAAAATAACTGCTTGACAACTTTATAAAACTTTGTATTAAAAAACTTAAAAAATAAGTGTAAAAAATAAACAGACTCTAAAATTGAAATTTTTTTTATTTATCCAAGCAAAATTTGCTTAAATATTTTAATATACTTAATGTAAAAGGATTTTTAATCACATTCAGTAAATTTGGAGAAACAAAGGAATTTTATAATTTAAAAAAAAAACACTATAAATTGAAGTGTAATTTTTGGTCAAATTAAAAATTTATAATATGTATTTCTATTCTTTTTTAACAGGGTTAGAAAAAAAGTTTTTTTTTCTGTCAAGGAAACATTTTTTTTTTTTTTTTTTTGGTTGAAACCGAATTTTTTGTTTATTTAAAAGAAAGCGTAACATAATATTATGTGTTCTAAATTTAGTGTAATCAAAGAATAAAAAATATTTCATGAGAACTTTTTCAGTCATTAATTATTTCAATAAACAATAAAATATCAATTTTATTAAAAAAATTTGCTAATCTGTTAAAAAAATAATAAGAGAAAAACTTTTGATTATGCTTATGTATTACTTTACAACTCAACTTAATATGCAAATCAAAATTTAATTTGAATTGTTTTATTAGTAATGCATGAAAAAGTGTAAGTTAGTATATAGGAAAATGTCTTACTTCAGCATTATTTCTGTTATTGTTTTAGCTGTATGCAATATATAACATTAGTATCTATTTACTTTAAAAATATGACATTTATTTTCCTTAAATTGAATTAATTTAGATTTTAAGGAGAACGTGGCACACAAGATAATTTTCAATTAAGAAATATATAAAAGTTGTAGAGTGATGAAAAGGATTTAAAACATAAAATTGTCGGCATATATGTGTACAGTGCAAAAAATTAAAAAAAAAAAAAACGGATCATCCTGAATAACTTTTGATCTAATGATCGGATCTTCACGTTTTAGAACTCAATCTGTAATAGTTATCTTAATGCAATCCTAATAGTTCAAGGGGGACTTTGAAAATGCTAATTAAGTAATATTTTAAGTAACAAAATCAGAAACAAAAACACACTTTCTCTGAATAAACATATCGTGTTTTTGACGGATTTTGATTTATGTCGCGCGCTATATGGGGTAGCCGCAGTTTTGGCATTATGGTCCAAAGCTTGGATCCCTTATTGTTAATTTTACTTCTTGTGTTTTTTCCCCGTATCTCAAGAATCTATTGAAAGAATTTTAAAAAGATTGCACACAATTATAAAATTCTTTTAGCCAAATAATTCGTTTATCTCTACAAAATATAAGTTTTATTAAATATTTATTAATTTATTTCATAATAGTCGAAACAATTTAGAATTGCAATTCATATATACTTGCTTAATTTTAAAGAATGCAATTTTAAATAACAAAATATAAAATATGAGAGAAATCGGTCGAAATGTTCTTGAGAAAACAAACTTTGAAGAGGTTGTATTTTTAAAATTCGATTTCTTAGTAACTATTCAGCCGATTCCGCTCAAATTTTCTGATTCGCTATTTAAATTCCATTCCATTCTTTAAAATATATGTAAAAATTCGTATACCTTACAATTCAAAATATTTTTGACTACTATTAAATAAGATAATAAATATTTACTGAAAGTTTTTGCGTGAAATTATTTTTGGGTTATTGATTTTTGATTTTATAATTCCTTGCAAAAAGTTTTATTATTAACACTTATTAGTTAGCATATTTGAGATTACTCCTTCGAACCATTAAGTTTGTATCCTAGAAGGGTAAGATCCGGTCATTAGATCAAAAGTTATTCGGGGTGGTCCGTTTTTAAATTGTGGGCACTGTACATAAAAATAATGAAATAAAGGTTTGTTTTTAATATTTTAATAATATATAAGGAATAAATTACTTTTCTTGTCTTTTGGAATAACACAATGAAGCTTTAAGCTATACTATTATAAATGATTTTCGAATGTTGTTTTTTATGTAAACATTGTATGTTGCAAATATCAGAATTCTAAATAAAAACAATGTGTAAAAATTTGTTTACAATCACAAAGGAAATAAATTCTATAAATAAAGCGAGAAATTAAAATTGAGAATGCCATTTCATTCCCCTTTATGTTTTTAATTCCTGTAAACATAATGCGTTAATTAAGAAGATTTTTTTTTTAAAAAAGAAAAAACTTTTTATTTAATTTTTAAAACTATCGGAAAAAAATTGTAGTGATCTGTTAAATTTGCTCTCTTTAAATTGATTGATATATTTTTGGAGAAACGCAATGATGCATAAACTTTTAAAACCTGCATATTAATGTTTATTTAAAGTAACAAAGACTCTCATTTGTTATTGAACATAAAATTGATGAGATTTTTCAAAATTACTAATTTTTCATTTAGTTGCATTTAAACTTTTTTCTATTATTTACATAAATAATAGAAAATCAAATTATTAAAAAAAAAACAATTTTTTTCTAGAAAAAGATGGGTTTTTTTTAAAAATAACTATTTGGCTTTAACCAACCAATCAACCAAATATTATACATTTAACAGCCATGTTTTTAAAATTCTATTTCTTCAGTAGATTTAATTTATTTTTAAATAAAAAGTTTAGAGTACTTTTTATATTCTTTTTATGTTATTCTAATATGTGTGCACTCTTTTCAAAAGAATAATTTTTTGTGAAGAATGCTTATCTAGGGTTTCCTTTCAATTTAAATCATTTAACAATTTTCGTTTTTTTTTTTTTAAATTTCAGAACTAATACTAAGTTTGTTATTGCATTGTTAGTAATCTTGTTGTGTATGTCATGTTTATTCATCCTATTATAAAATTTATTCAAGTATTCAATTGTTTTTTTTATATAATGTTTATATTATTGATAAAGGATGTAAAATTTGTTTGTTTATTAAAATTTATTTTTACAATTTTATCTGTAAATTATAATAGAAAGCATAATTAGGATGTAACTTATAGGATAATAATCGATTTTGGAAAATATCAGAAGTTATTAATATTTTTTCAAACGGAAAATATAAAAACATTCCTCATTCTGAAAAGTTAGCAAATATTTACTATATTCTATGCCATATGTATAATGTTGAAGACAAAGATTTCTCAAAATTAGAAAAAATTATAGAAAATTATATAAATTTGATTACTAAAACTTAACACAGGTTTCAATAACTTAGTATCATATATCTTTTTGTAAGATGGAATATCTATAAAACTGGCTACAAAATAATATTCCACTTCCAAGAATATTTTTTTAATGGTTAAGATTCTACTATGTATCCTTTAAAAGATCAATATGTATTTTGCACGCCGAAGTAGTATTTCAGGAAATTAAAAAAAACATATGAAGACTTAACTTTAAGTCTTCATATCTGCTTAACTTTACATCTGCTTTGGTGTTCGCGAAAGATTTTTTTTAAAAAAAGCGTTTTGCCGTGGACTTAAGTCTTAAAATCCTTAGAATTTCTGAAAAAATATTTACAAGCTAGATAGATAGTTAAAAGTATTCTTCATTAGGTTACAAGTTGTTCCGCGATATTAAATTTCAGCTTTCCAGAAACTTTTTGATTTTTCATTGTCTTTTTGGAAATAGCTTGAAATATTTAAAATTGATTTTACAAACTTGCTTGCTTTCAAAACTAATCTCATTGGTGATAGTACTATACACGGGTAAATAGCACTCGAGTATATTGTTTCTTTATGGTGTCAAAACACCTTTTTATTCTGGGCTTTCTGCCGACGAATTCGCATTGCTTTTAGAGACGGGCTCAGCCCGACCCCTGGCCTGACAGTTTATTTATCTTAATATTTTAATTTTATTTTTCAATTTTTGTTTTAGTCCTCTTGGAGTTTCAGTTGTTTAAGTTTTCTTCCACAGATTGTTGGTAGAAAAGATTTTAATTTACTAACTTTCTTGTTTAGACATCAAAGGCCGAATGATGTGATCGCAAAATTTGGCCCATATCCAACGTTTATCTGGGGTTCGGGCGGACTCTGGCTCTAAGTAATCCTATGCAAATACCTCGGACTGGCTCGAACTTCCGAGATCGAGCTCAAGCTCATCTCTAATTGCTTGGTACCCTCTGCTATCAGGCAGTTTAAACTACAAAAGCCATATTAAATGGAATTTTCTAAAATCAGAATTCAATTCTGGAAACAAGTAGTTTCATAAACTCGCTTCTCAAGCGAAAACTTTTATTAGAAGATTATGAATGATGGAATGATTATGAATTTTGAAATTTTGATGAACCAATTTGTTACCTAAAGAGACATGAAAACGATAATTAAAAATCTATAGTAATTTCTTCTGGCATTCAAATTTAATTTTAGGTATTTAATCCGTCTTCCTCGGTAACGGTTTGTCTGATTTTTGATAACATTTTTGCTTTCTTCCTCACCTAAATAATAATATTTTTAATAAGCTTTTCTTTTTCGAAAAAAAATTGAATTATTTTAATGCTTCTTATGCATGTTTGTTATATTTTTGCAGTTTCAACCTTAAGACGGAAACTGATTACCTCTTTTTAGATTTCGTCAAAAGTATTTTTGAAAGTTGAAACTATGTTTGAATAATCTTCTCAGCTGTCCTGTCGAATTTCCGAAAATGAATCTAGTTGATTTTGAAAGCAAAGGCTTCATTAAACTTTGAAAATAAACAACTTAAAAATTTTTATGTTTTCCATGCAAATCTCGGGATTTAAAATCGGTTGCTGTTGTAGTCGTTGGAATAATTTATTGCTTGCAAGTAGTTTTCAGAAATAGCGATTTAAAAAAAATTTCATTCGCAAATTTTTTGATTAGGCAATATATTTTTAAATAAACTAACTTCAACAGTGTTTTTTTTTATCCACATTTTTTCCCGTGCAATAGATACATGCTTAATTTTACTTCATATTACAATCGAATAGATATCTCCACTATTCGCACTACTAAATGTTCGTCGTGATTGTAGTAAACTTTGGTTTTTATAAGACAAATACAGGGTTATTCATAATTCCCACCGGGGTTTCGAAGCGTTATAGTAAAAAAAACGAAGACGAATATGGCAAAAAAGAACATATGAAATTATTCCGAAAGTATTCAAGTTTTAATTTAAGCAGTTGCCGGTAGATGGCAGTAACATGTACCATTGAAGCTAGTTGTAGTAAAGAAAAATGGCGTTTACAGGCGGAGGAAATTATGAATAACCCTGTATTGATTTTCACCCCACTTGGCAGTGTTCATTCTCCGGGAATGTTTTAAAAACACTCAGAAACAAAAGGTGCTTAAATAGTATTGAAATATAGATGTACAATTTATTTTACATTGTATAAATATATTATGCGTAGCATATTTTGCATCTTTAACGAGCTTTGTCGGATACATTATAATAAAATATTTTATGTACTTAGATAAATGTGAGTTATGAATGAGCTTTAAGAAACGAAAAATGTGATATCTGTTTCTGAACTCTTAGAAATATCAGATTGAAGGACTTCAGAAATTAAGAAGTGTTACCTATTTCTTAAAATTTAACTTCTATTGAAATTTATGAAATTAGCGAAATATATTTAATATCAAACCAAAGAGCTTCAGAATTTAAAATTTGTTACCGGTTTTTTTGAAGTCCCTTACATATCTGCGAAACCTAAGAACTTCAGAAACGGAAGAAAATATTATCTGTCTCTGAACTTTATAAATATCATATAAATGAGCTTCAGAGTTTTAAGATGTATCACATGATGCTTTTTTGACTGAAAATTAGTGTTAGAGATGAAAATATTGTAAAACTTAAATTTAAGTGAAATAAAAAAAAATTTAAAAATGGTGCTGAATATGTAAATTATTTTTGGAGTAAGGTTATTATGATTAAAAAATTTTATTAAAAGACGACGCTTTATATTTGTATACTATTTTTATCGATCAAAAATAATTATAAAGGGAAATTTATATAACCTATGTCATAACTAGCTCATATCAAATTAGCAGTAATCAGTCGATAGCACAGGTCAGTTTAAATACGATATTTGAACTTTTATAATGGATATACTACTGTTAGTATTATATTGAGCTGAGGATTCAAAAAGACTTTTAAATATGTTTTTAAAAGTAATTTTTATATTTAATTTTTAAAATTATATTTTTTCTTCCACGAGTAAAGGTTCGCGGTATGTTTTAAATTAATTAAAAAATTTGATTTAATTAGAATTTAATTTAATTAGAAATAGACATTTGACTTGTATTGCAGTTATAGGTAAAAAAAAAATTAATGTAAGTTAACAGTTTTAGTAAGTGTTTCAAAAAATGTGTAATTTTTTTTTAAAAATAAAAAAATTGTGGAATTTGTTAAACGGAATAATGATATTACTGTAGTAGTTTTTAGTTCGAAATTTAATTATGCCGGAATAGAGAAAAGAATTCAAAATACCCAAGGTAAAAAAGTAAAAATATTAATAAAATTTGTTATATAAGTTAATAACTAAAAGAAATCATTCAGCAATTAAATGAGAAAAATTTATTAAAAAAATTTTTTCTGCTCTCTACTTGTACGATTACCTGAACTTAAATTAGTTTCTATATATTTCTCAAATTTGTGGCAAGAACTAAGCATATTGTAAAAAGGACATCAGAGTAGCAAAAAAAATCTTTTGAATTATTGGATGAATTTCCTCTTTGACCTGAAAATTTTCTATCAATTATGCTTTTAATTTTTTACTGTATTATATTTAAGTGTTTATCAATTAAATATCATATAAAAAAATTTGTCGTATTGCTGCTTTTTATTTCAAGATAAAGAAACCCTCATTTACGTAACCTCTAAAATTTCTTGAGATATTCAACTTATTAATGCTTGAGCTGTGAGTTTTTTGAACTTTTAACAGCAAAAACTTTTAATATTTAATTGCTAAGTGAAAATTGTTAAATGTTAATATTTTAACTCGTGACTAAACAGAAGAACGCATATATATAATTTCAAAACACGGCATCCATTTCTGATTTTTTTTGTATGCTCAAGAATTTTTATTTTTTTTGTCTTTCTCCTACTATCAACTTTATTGATTATAGAAATGAATTGTCTTGACCTGCTACATCGTAATAAAATGTGTTTTTATTAAAATTTCTTTTCGTTCTTAATTAAAAAAAGAATATCTTGAAAATAAATACTTTAACTCACGATTAAACAGATAAATCCACTTGAGAAAAAAAAAACAACAACGTTTGTATCTGAGTTTTTAGAGTTTAAAAATAGTTATTCTTTTGCAGTTGTACTGATTACTGATGGTACGTATGTATTATCTTTGATCTGCCACAACATTTTAAAATCTAAATTTTAAATATGTATTTATTGAATTTTACTAACTACTATCTTTTTAGTCTAATTTTGCATAACTAGGTAGTGAGTTTATTTTTTTGGAACTATACGCTCAAACTACTATCTTTTGAGTCTAATTTTGCATAACTAGGTAGTAAGTTTGTTTTTGAGGACTATGCGTTCAAACTACTATCTTTTAATCTAATTTCGCATAGCTAGGTAGTAAGTTTATTTTTGAGAACTATGCGTTTGAAATACTATCTGTTAGTCTAATTTTACGTAACTAGGTTGGGCTATGAGTTCATTCCAGACATGATGGAGTCTTGTTAGTAGTAATCTGTGAGTGACTGTGATACTGAATTGCGCCAGTGGGAGAACCCCATCAGGGAAATCAGTGTCCTTCTTTTATCGAAAAATTAGTACATTTTCATTTAAAAATTATCTATATGTATATAATCTGTGTGTGTGTAATGTTGAGTTCAATTATACCTGTCGGGGCAGTTCTGCCTCGTCTGTTGGAGAAATATGCATTTGTCTGTCAGCGTGTAGTACAAATTACAAAGTGTATATTCCCTTCCATTTGCGAAGATACCTTTTTCCTTTTATCAAATCGAACTTGGTGTTAATTTTTTTTATTTAATTTTTTTGATGTTTTAACAAACTGTTGATGATAGGCTATTGCACAATAATGTAAAAAATATATGGGAAATAAAGGCATCACTTTTATGGATTCGAAGATATGGTGCTTGGTAACATTTAGAACTTTTACTGGTTTATTTTTAAAAAAAAAAAAAAAAAAAAAAACTGAAGAAATTAAATTACATGGATAAAAAATTTTGGTAGGTAATTAAACTCTTCCTATTTAGCTATTAATAGATTTTTGTTTAAGCAAAATAACATCGCTTTTATTAGATTGAAATGATAAAAACCGATTTGGATTCTGCTGAAATTTCTCCTAACAAAAATTACGCTAAAACAATCTTTTTCTTAGAAAAGTCTAAATACGGACAAATATATAAATCTAAATAGGATGCACTGTGGCATGACAGCGGCAAATTTTCTAAATATTTTTCGTATGTGTTGCCACGTTACAATATCTATCATCATATATTTCGAGAATGTTATACATTCGACGAGTAAATACTTTAGTATCTTGGTCTTATTTCAAATTTTTCATTATTTTTTTCCGATTGATTTATCTCTGTTATATAAGAAATTCTGTTACAAATGGAGCGAAAATTTATATTTATCAAAAAGCATTTATCTAGTAATTATAAGAAATAACTCCGTATTTATTCTTTTATTAATTTAAGAAGAATTATAGTGTTCTCCAAGCATATAAATACCCATTTTATTCAATACACAAATAAATTCTACAACCAAAGTTAATGTCATAATATTTAAATAAAATAGTAATTTACTTAAGACACGAAAAGAAGTGTATCCTTAACGAAAGGAACTAAGAATTTTATGGAATTAAAATTAAATAACCAAACAATTACATAAATTCAAGTAAAAAAATGAAAGAAAACGATTAACTAACTCGTCGTACAACTTGAAGATTTACTATCGCACAGGCTGCTGTTTAATTTAGAACAAAAAGTGTTGCCATTTTCTCCGTGCTTTAAACAAATGAGTCGTATTTCTTTCATACTGTAGTAATTGAGGAAACTATTTAATTTCTCTCAGAAATACTAACTTAACTCTAACTACAGAGTTGTATTAATATAGTCCGGTTAGAAAAAAACCCGTATAAATTCTAAAATAATGCCTTCTATATCCACTGTATCTAATTGGACAACAATATTTTGCTGTTTTATAAAGTTTTTAAAGATACTTCACAGTAGAATAAATACAGCTTGTTTGTGGTAATTAAATCATGACCAAAATCATATTCAACTATTTACACCATTCTCAGAATTGAGTTCATTTTATAGAAAGGGAAAATTTTTATGTCTGATTATTTCTCAACAGAGTTCACTTAATATAGAAGATTTCATCTCTTTAACCAAATTAATTGGAATTCCGCCCTAATTTCATTAATATGCGAATTACTTGTTTTTCTGCACAAATATATCAATTCTTAATGCAATAACAAAAACTGTTCACGTTGAGCAAAATATTACATTTTTAATTTTAAAAATAAGTTTAAATTTTGTAAACAAACGCAGCTTAAACCTAGAAGTGAGAATGAGAACAGAAAACTTCTACAATATATACAAACAACATGTTCTGCAATGTATGTGTACAATAGTAAATACAAACTTGCCATGTGCTATTACAATGTTTGTTTAATAACTTACAATACTATACAAACTTGCAAACTTTTTTTAGATTATCAAAATTTGGCACCAATTGTTCTTGCATTATTCTATATATTTCTGGAAAAACGTATCTTAAACATGTGGAATTTGTTGTACAAATTGTTAGATTTTAAAATTAAACAACTGTTATTATGAATAGAATTATTAATTGTTGTAATTTCATATGTTTAAAAAATTGAATTTTCGAAAATTTATATTTTGCAATACTTTAAATATGTAATCAAATCTGAATACATTTAAGTTGAATATATTTTATTATTTTTTCTAATATCAAATTAATTTTAGCTATCACGTGTGTACTTTTTTTTGCTTTTTTAGAAATATGATAAAAAAATATGAATATTTTAATTTAATCTGTGATACCTGTGTATTTTTAATTTTTTTTTCCTCGTCATCTAAAAATTGTCAATTGTGTATGAATCTACGTTATGTTCAAATATTTTTTCCGAGATGAGTACAAAATATAGGTTTATATAACTATTACATTTATGATGTCGATTTTGATTTTTTCATTTCATTTTTTTTTCATAAAATAATTGCATATTTACTTTAATGTATTTTACTAATGAAAAACAAATTTGGGAGCACTGTTGGAATGGTTAGAGAAATCTTCATCATATTTTCACATTAATAATGTATATAAATTAATGTAACGTGGGCATGGAATTTCTCTCCAGAAGTATATGAATCCAAGCAGTAATTAACGTTTTGGTGATTTTAAATAACTTTCAAAAGCGTTTTCTCCTTTTAAATGAGGATGTTGACTTCTTTGGGAATTAATTTCTTGACCGTGAGATAGGTTTGTTGCACATGTGAATCAGTTGTAGGCCTCGCCGCTGGTAAAACCTCAGGCAAAATGTCTCGGATGGGCACATGACTTACGTCATCAACACTAAATTGCACAGCAATTGCACTTATTGGATTCTTCGGATAAAGTGCCATGGTAATTTTCTCTGATTTCCGTTTGCTTTCTCGTTTTTGCCTCTATATAGCGTAAAGTATAATTTAATTTCGTTACTACGAGTACGATTGATTTCTACAATAAGTCTAACTCGGTATAGTCACATCTGGCTCTCGTGTCATTATGCATTAAATTCCATCAGCCAAAATAAATTTTGAAACCGATATTAAAATTGCTACTCCAACTAAATCTAGATGCATAGAAGAATGTATTACGTGCCAAAGTGCCCTACAATCTGATTTCCAAAATTTAAACCTTGCAAACAAAAGACAATAGCAGAATGAAAAAAAAAACAAAGCTAAGTATGTTAATTGTAAAAGCAGTAAAAATTTGATACATTTGGAATTTAGTAACAAAAGATGTCGTTTTACTCTGTACAGCGTTCTTAAAGAGAATGCAAATGCTTCTTGAAAAGAATACAGGAAGGATTCTTGAAATCACAATGAAATCTGTTTAGAATGTTTCATGTTAAATTGATAGCAATGATCATCGGAGCAATATTTATAGAGACTTTGTAATGCCATTACAGCTTGCAGCGCCATCTGCTGACAACTTATTTTGCAAACTATCAAGTTTCAGCCTATAAACATTCCATTTGTTTCATTTCTTAATCTTCTTTTGATTTTGACATAAAACTATCCTTTCCTAGGCACCTCGATATAACTGTTTTCTTTGATGTGGTGGTGTTAGCTTTATAGTAAACCATTTAAACAAAGTGAAGACCTAATTTATTTTGTCAATAACGGAAAAGCAGGCAGAATTATTAAATTTACTTATATTAACCTTCGGTTTAGGGATCGTGGTTGATATACTTTGATAATATCTAGCTTTAAATGTAATCGCAATTATAAAAGAAAGAAAAGTGGTTAAAATTTAAATTTATGTTTGAAGGACCTGCATCATTCAAATCATCATTCTGGAATCGATCTATTAGTTTGGTGATTTAGGAATGTGCTTTCAATTTTAGAAACTTTCATGAAACTGACCAATTTTCTAAATAGTTGTATAAACTTATGTTGTCTAACAGTTTGTTGTTGCTGTGTACTTGAATCAAAACTTTATTTTTACAATTGTCTGCTTTTGTTTCGTATCAAAATACCAGTGAAATAATTTATGTTTATATAGATATATATGTACTTACATGTTATCTTTATGTGTCTTGTAAAACTGTTATGTTATAAAGTATTTTCAATGCTGTAGTTTTAGCGTTTTTATTGACTACAGAATCAAAACACTCTCAGGAAATATAAACATAAATAGCAGGAATGTATTTTGGGAATTTTTTAATCCATATTTATAAAACCATTAATTCAGATATCCTTCAGAGAGGAATAAAATTACTGTAATTGGTGTGTTTTAGCAAGCTTCTTTTTTACTTATTTTTTTTCAGGTATACAAAATTTGATTATAATGTTCGAAATTTTGTTGTGAAAAACTAAATTTTTTGGAATTAATGTAAGAAGAGGCTTTACCATGTCCTTGTTCTACTCATTAACCTTAATGATCGTTTCTTATTCATCATTATATCCTAAATGTCTATATTTTCATGAAGAAATATAATTTTTAACAATAAAGTATATTTATAAGTAAAGCATTTCAGAGGACGAAGAAGAAATGGTAATAACTATCAAACCAAACTGCATTAAAAACTAGTGTTCGGTTCTCAAGTAAAAATACCTCTTTCAATATTTCTAGTTTCAACTCAGCAGCTAGAAAATATGAATGTTGTTCCTGGAAGTGACTTGCTGAGATTTTCATCTGGTCGGTCCGTCGAGTTTCTGAACCTTCAGTAAAGAATTTGTTCAACAATGAACATCTTCCAGTTGTTAGGTTTCACCCAATTGAATAAAATTTTCCAAGAATAGGAAAATATGACATTTTTGATTTCGGTATATTGAATATAAACCTGTTTGTTGAATACAAACCAGGTAGTTTCTTCTAGTAAATGCCTACCAAATCTGGCATCATTAAGTTATTGGAAACTTTCGAATGCAAGGTGGTTCATTTTCATGTGAAAATTTTTGTATTCTAGCAATATTTGAAATTATGTTTATTGTTCGTATACTTTTAAATTTTACTGCTATTGTAGAAAAGAAAAATATTGCCGAAAAATGTTAAAAAAGTCGAAAGTAATATTTCATTCAATGCGCAACTTAGGAGATGTTATTCATTTTTATCGAAAACTTTTGAAAAGTTGCCGAAGTTATAAAATTTCTTTGTTTTTTTAAAAAAAAGAAGAAAAAAGAAAAGTTTTGTGAAAAAAGAAAATGGAACGTTCAGAAAAATTTCAAAATTAAATACACTAGTCCATTCACAACTTTTGGGAGGCAATGCTTTCAATTATCGCAGTGGCGTATCTAGGGTATGGCAGGCGGGGCGAGAGCCATGGGTGCATTATTTGAAAAAGGCGCAAAATCAACCAACACCAACGTTTCTTTTTTTTTTCAAAATATTTTGATATTTTGTTTTAAAAACATAAATTTCACATACATACAAATACAAATTTTAAAAACAATAATAAGAATTTTAAATAAATAAATAAAACATTGAAAAGAATCATTTAGAAAACTCTCCAGAATGCAGAATAAAAACTTCCAATGATCGGATCCTCAGAAAAATCTTTATTTTTCCAGTACCATAAGCAAAAAGACAAGATAAACATCTCTTCATATCACATTACCAGGATCAGGGCCTGATTACCGAAAAGGCACAGGAAGCAAGTGCTTCCCCTGTAAAATTCTAGGGGGGCCCCCAAATGACTGAAATTAAGGACCCAATTTCTTATTTTTTGCAACAAAAAAATAATAATAAAAGAAATAAGAAGAAAAAAATGACTCCATCAAAAACACTCGGGAAAAAAAATGGGATGCTTGTTGAAAAGTTAAAAATGATAAAAACATTGGGTATTGGACATACTTTTCCAAATGTGGAGACAGCTTTGAGAATAATGCTCTCAATTCCAATAACTAACTGCACTAGTGAACGTTCATTTTCTGCATTGAAAAGAATAAAAAATCGGTTGAGATCTTTCAAATAATAAATTAAGTGGCTTAGCGCTTTTAGCAATAGAGAGTGATAGTACAAATAGGTTACAATTAGCAGATATTATTGAAGATTTTGCGAATTTGAAAGCGAGAAAAAAACCTATGTAATGGTAACCTATGAGCTTTCTTCTTATTTTTTTAAAATCTTTTTTCTCTATCATGTGTGCTCAATTTAATTTTACTCTGTTTTTTACTGTTGAACTAAGCACATAAAACTTTTAAATATCTATTAGTGCAAAAAATACTTTTGTTTCATGTTTGAAAATTATTTGGTATGATTTTTCTGGTGCAATAACAATAATTTATGCTGAATTAGAATTTTGTGTTGTTTTACCGCTAGTAAACAAATTGGCGTAAAAAAGAGACTAATCTTGCTAAGAACCTTTCGTACAACAACAAGTAATATTATAGTTTAATTTAGTGAAATATTTAAATTTTGTTAACATATGTGCTAGCTACTCTCTCATGTTTTTGTTACTATAAAGCATGTAAAGAAGGGTCCAACATGATTGCATAAGATCTCTGTATTCCTTTCTAAGGTTCTAATAGTTTTCACATGGTTCTTCTCTCTTTAAAATGTATTGTTTATGGGCGATCAAAAGTTTCTTTTGCTCAAGTTTGGGGGGCCCCAAAATCCTATTATGCTTCCCCTATTTTCAGAGGTTAATCGGGCCCTGACCAGGATGTTAAAGGGCAATTATCTGGGGATGAATAGAACACCTGCAGGCAGAGAATAGCCCTTTGGTGGTGACAGAGGGCAAAGAAATGTGAAAACCATGGAGTGTGCCTGTCTAGTTTAGCCCAATTATCATACCCTTAAATGCTTGTAGATCTTAAATTTTATCAGGGGTGAAAATCACTTTGAAAAGCGGCTTTCGAATTTGTTGAATATACAAATAGAACCCTTGCTGTAAATTGGCGTAAATCCTTCCAAAAAGGGAAGTTTTGCCACACATGGTGGGAATCACTGTCACAAAACATTTAAATACTAAAAATAGGTGCCTCTGCCTTGCTTAAACCAATGGTAATACTTAACAATGAATACACCCCATCTATTCTTTTTTTATGAAAAAAAAAGACAGTCATAAGTGTAATTTAAACGAAGTGTTAGGATTTTCTTATAATCAAGGATTAAATTGTAAGTAATCATTTCTTATTTATGCATCATGCTCACTTTATTATTTCACGTTATATTTTGTAGCGATTGATATATTTTCTTTTCTAGCAATGCCAACTGCTCCACTTTCTTTAAAATATTTTATTGAGTGGTAGTTAAAAACGAAACCATGCAGAATTTAAGATAATTCTGGTGAAATTTATAATTCTCACCTGGAACAAAATTATGTTTCACATAATTTTTTTCAATTATTTATTATTTATACGTAGAGGGGGAAAATGGTTTTACATTAAATAAACAAAGAATCATACAATAAATATAACTTTAGCTCTCAATAAAAAATATTTTTCTACACGGAGCAGAGCAAGTTTGCATCTTTGTATATGTAGATTGAGAGGGGCGTTTACTACATTATAATATTTGTTTTTGTATATAATTATTTTTATTTTAAAAAAAACATTTAATATGCACAATGATATTTTGGTAATAAAAAGTGAACTTTGTGTAATTAAATGCTCGTTATTGTATTATTATTATTAAAAACAATGACTTAATGGGAAAAAGGAAATGAATGTTAAAATTTGAAATGTTGGAAACATAATTTTTCAAGTTTCCTGAAAAATTATTGCAATAAGTAAATATTTTTGTGTAAATTGCGTAACATTGGCTCAGTTAAGAGTGCCGACTACCGAGAAATAGATTTCTTTTCATTCATTAAAAGATAGATTTTAGGTTTAAACACTCATAAAAGTTCAATTTATTTATTTTTAATTAATTAATTTATTTTTTAATGTATTTATTTATTGAATGAATAGATTAAGGAACGCATCTGTTAGTTGCTCAAACTGATTTTTTTTTTTTTTGCTCTTAAGTCACAGAAATTCACACACAATTTTAATTTTAAATTAATAACTTAAGCTCAAGTTTAAATAATCTTTTTGTTTACAAATTGAGAAAAAAAAGATATGTGTAATTTATCAAGACCTTACTTTGTATTTTTTTTAATTTCAAAGCATCTCAGACTTTTACCTGCTATAGACCTATTTTGGTAGTCATAAATTATACTTGAAAAAAACTGTTTTTAAATAAATAATATAAAGTGTTTTAAATAAATAATATAAAGGTTCATATAAAGTGTCCTTTATTCATATATTTGTCCATTATAATTAAAATAAAATGGAAACAAAATATCATTGAGGCTAGAATATGTATTTTATAACTATCTATTAAAGCAGCACAATATCAACAATCATTTTTTTTCATTAATTAATTCCCTTTATTTTAAGAAAGTAAGTAAAAAATAATAATAAACATCTTATCGAAAAATTCGAGCTTGTTTATTTATGAAACATATGCATTTTTATAAAAATTCAAAAAGCCCTCTCTCCTCAAAATATTCAAAAGATTTATATTTCGCTTTTTCTTTAAAAAAGAACATCTTAAAACTAATTAAATTCAATTAATTTTGGAAAGATTTATTCGGATAATGGCTTTGTCTAAAAAATATCGATGGTTAAATCCTTTATTTTAAATATTAATTATTTGTTGCTTGTAAACTGAAGTTGCATTTTAATGTAAAGGTTCTCGATTAGGTAAATTTTTAACAGCCTAAAATTTTAAAGTTACTTATCACCCCAGACAATATTTAAATTTTAGAAAAATGTGTGTGCATCATTAAATTTTTAAACGAATAACAGCCAAGGCAAAATTTACTTTATTAATAATTATGTATTTGTCGATCTATGTGTTTGGATTAAATTAGATCATATGAATTTTAAATAATTTTTCTGTAAACATGCATATCGTCTCTATCTTTTTTTTTATATTTTCACCTAATTGCCGCTTGAGTGTAAAATTTAAGAAACGACATTTTTATTAACTAAGGTTTAACGTAGTAATTTGGTCACATAACAGCCTACTTTGTTTTTAATAAACCGTAATTATAGAAACTTCTCAGAACTATTCAAAATATTTAATAATAATATTACATTACCTTCCTTTAAAAAACATTTTATGCCCGCTCAAAATAATATTTTTTTTTAGGTAATTCTTTTAGCAATTTTTTTTATCATAGATTATTGTAAAACAGTTTGTATTTATTATATTAATTCAGAACATTTCTTCTTAGAAATTAAGTTTCTATCCTCTATTTCATTTTTTTATTTATTTTGTGAAATATGAGAAAATTGTGTGACGAATATGAACAAAAGAAATTAATGTGTGTTTTTAACATTTCAATAGTACCAAGCATGCTTGGGAACTAAACACTGGGGGTTCCGCGTTCGGCTGACCACCTGACCGGAACATCTGCTCCTGCAGCCCAGAGCCCAAGATCAAGAAAACTGAGATGGGCACAGTAGGCCTTGGCCCTCTATGGGCTGTTGCGCCACTGAGTTTAGTTTTTTTTTAACATTTCAATATTAGTGCAGATTTTCTAAATGTGTTTTCAGTTATTATTGTACTATTGTTACATTTTTATTTCTTTACATAAAAATAATATTCAATTTAGCTAAAATTTAAAGGAAATATATTAGGGGGGAGGAGGGTGTCATTACGATGCAATGTGTTTCGACCAGTTTTTCTAATCTGAGCTTCTAGGGAAAATTTTGAAGATCAAAAACTTAAATTCGATGAAAAATGAATGACATGTTTACTAAGGGGAAGAACGTTTTTATATTCGATTTTATTGCTCAAATTATTGTATGCACTAATTTTTTAGCTTATTTCTATGGATTTAAAGAAAAATAAAGTAATTTACAATTTTATCGTAATATTTCGTAATTTAAAATAAAAGATTTAACTTTTCTCTATCGAACCATTAAAATTTTAATAGTACATGATTATCTGATACTAATAATAGGATTATCAAAGGTAATTCTTTTTCTAATTTACTTGATAGGTTCCAACCACCTTCGGACTTATGTGTGAACAAACAAAAATTAAAGCGAAGAATTTTTAATTTAAATACACAAACTTTTAATTAAATATTTAATTCTTTTGAATAGTCCCTAGTCTACAATATGATTTTAAAAGAAGTTTTATTATCCTAAAAAAGAAAAGAAAAAGCGAAACGAAACTAAAATGTCTATACTTTTAGTGCCTTTATTTTCCTTTAAAAATTTCAAGCACAATGGCTCAAAAATATGTACATAGTGGTTTCCATTTTCTCTAACTACTTTAATATTAATTATTATCAGCATTATTAAAGAAGGTATTTCTTGAATTATTACTAATAATCATCCGAGTTTAGAATATATTAAAGATAATAAAATCTGTTGCGACTTTTGATTTCCAGGATCTTTTCCCCTTTCTAAACCAAAAGATGTCTTTTTGAATTATTACTATGATTTTAAAAATATCTTTCATTGTGATTTTGATCATTGGAAAATTCTAATTAATTTTTGTCTTTTTAATAACTACCTTTACAATGAATAAAATTTTTATTCAAATTGATGGACTACCACAAGGATCTAATTTTTCATCTCTCTTAGCTAACTTATCTTGGCACTATTATGAAGAAAAAATAATGCACTTAATATTAAACATGTTTTTAAATTTATTGCTCAGCCTTTCATCCCTTCAGTGGGTCGATAAATGAGTACCAAGCATGCTTGGGAACTAAACACTGGGGGTTTTGCGTTCGACTGACCACCTAACCAGAACATTTGCTCCTGCACCCCAGAGCCCAAGGTCAAGTTAACTGAGATGGGCACAGTAGGCTTTGTTCCTCTATGGGCTGTCGCGCCACTAAGTTTAGTTTTTAGTTTAGATTTATTGATGATTTTACTATCTTTAATTTTCAAGGTTACACAATTTTTCTTAAATAACATTTACCCGGAGGAATTAATCTTGTTTTGTAATCAAGATGATAATATTAATTATAATTTTTTAGATTTGGGTATTATAAAAGAAGAAAATATCTGCTTTGTTGATTTAAACGATCAAAGAAGAGATTTTAATTTTAATATAAATAAACTAATTATTTTAGAATTCTAATGTTTCTAAAATGCTTTTAATGTTTAGAATTCTAATCTACTTAAATACCATTTTTAATTAAATGAATAGAATTAAGTAGAACATAAAGTAATGTTTATTTATCCGAAAAACAAAAATAGGCAAACTCTTTAAAAATTTTATAAAAAACAATGGATACTCAACTGAAGTAATAAAATTCAATTTGAAATCATTGATTTAATTGTATGTTATTATAAATAAATTTATTAAAAACTTCTTGGATAATTTATATAATTTCTACCATGTGCAAATGCATTTCGGGCAATTCCGTGGCTAAAAATATGCGCAAAATGGCGATTCATGTTTCTTTCTCTCTTTTTTTTCCCCTCTTAAATAAATGTGATTTTTCTAAAATCATATAATTGAATATCAACTTTATTAATTATGAACTTATCCAGTATAATATCACTTTGCGCATATCCATTTTCGAGCAAATCCTTGGTAACTAACAAATCAAACGCGCTTCAGTACTGTATTACACACACACACACACACACACATATATATATATATATATATATATATATATATATATATATATATATATATATATATATGCTGGTGTGTATAGATATATTAGATATGTGTTAAACAATAGAGAATAATAAAAATATTTTAAGAAGGGCGCCGATAGGGAGGATTGCCATAGGCGCCATTTTCTCTAGATACGCCTCTGAATTATCGTAAACTTTTTTTTTTTTAAATTCCGTTAATAAGTTGTATTGATATTTGTTCCTTGCAAGCAAGTTCAAAACTGGTATATTGAATCTTTAAAAGTTAAGCAGCTAATACTCGATTATTTGGTTTGAATCTTATAATTTAACTATACTTATGCCGATCGGCTTGTGTAGGGGGCATGGAACTGTCTTTACATCAGAAAGGTCCTGGGCAAGGCATGGATGTTTCTTTCTCTCTCTCTCTCTGTGTTCTATGTCCTTTCTCCTTTGTGTGTGAATGTGACCAGCCCTTTAAACAGGTTGTGGATGTGTGAATGGCGTAGCAGAAGTCGAATTCCGGGCCATAGATGGCGCCACTGAAAAACAGGAACAATCGCACTCCCACTGCCTAAATAGGCATACGACCAAAAAAAACAAAAAAACTATACTTATAATGTATCATAATATTGGCCAATAATTTAGGTTAGAACACGCTAGAGTAAAAAAATAAAATTTGGCTAATAATGTAAGAATTTATTTCAGCTAATTTTGATAAGTTCCAATGCTAATTTTAAATAAGAGAAATGACGGAGGAAATCTACAAACTGAAACAACTTCATTCTCTCTTTAGTTAAAGAACGATAATTTCGTATAAGACATAAGTTCACGTAGATAGTAGAGGAACTTGAGGGAAAATTTCACTTTATTAATTTACATATAAATTAAGCTGGAGTTCTCGAAGTTAAAAAATCTCACCTGAAAATTAAGGTATAAATTTTTTACAACCACTGTTCGAGTTTATATAGATTAATATCACTATAAAGAAAAAAACATCTCGGAAAATAAAATTCAAAATTAGATCGATTTTTTTTAAAAAGATGACCAAGTTCCTTTTTAGTTTTAATACTTATGGGAAAAAGGGTGTTTCTTCTGAAAAATTAGTACCCGAGGTATTTTTTTGACGAAAAGCTTTGTTTATATTATCATAAATGATATCTGAAAACGTACTTCGATGTAAGCTTCCCCTTTTCTGAGAGAAACGGGTATGATTTGAGAAAGAAAATTGATTCCAATGTTTTTCTTCCACACTGACTGATCGGACTAACAGTTTAGAAGTTATAAAGGTTTCATGTTCAAAAAGTACAAATTTTTGCTTATACCTATTTACGTATTAAGCAAGTGAGAAATTTTTTTCCTATAATATTTTTACGTTGAACCTAATGAAATTATACACGAGTAGTAGAACGAGTAGTTAATAAGTTGCAGGCGTTTTTTTTACCTA
Organism: Parasteatoda tepidariorum; assembly: GCF_982258835.1. Lineage (NCBI taxonomy): Eukaryota > Metazoa > Arthropoda > Arachnida > Araneae > Theridiidae > Parasteatoda > Parasteatoda tepidariorum. The sequence goes on along the minus strand of NC_141761.1, from coordinate 47,482,002 downwards.
GAAAAATACAACTTTTGACATGACTTGGTTCACTTCATATTTTGCTATCAACATGTGAGACATATTTTCCAATGAATTTTTTTTACTGAATTGAATGATATTAAATTCGATTATTATTATTATATTGGATTAATAGTTTTGAAGCTATAATGGCTTTCTTTATAATAGGTGTGATTCAAAGTCACAACTTTTTATATGAAAAAAATTATTTTACTTTCGAAATATTACTACTTTTGATTCGTGTTTGCTTTTATTCTAATATAACGAAAAAACAATACCCCACATAATATAACAATCGTAAATTAATGCTAGTACCAAAAAAGTACTTTTTGGATGCAAAACGTTTATAATTTTTAAAATTTAGTCCAATGAAAAGCGTATCTATAAATATGTGTCAAAAATAATATTTTTTATGCATAAAAACTCTTGCAACTTTTGAACTATTTGTTCAATTTTCTAACTAAATAAACTTTGATTTAGCCCGGAAAAACGCATAGAAACACTTGTGCACATAGTTTCACTTGTTTAGATTGCAGTATCAGATGCGTAAATATGTACAAGTATAATTTGTACTTTTTGTTCATGAAGCTTATAACCATTGGTCCGATCTTCTAGATCTCTTAATTCAGCTTACTTGACTTAAAATAAATTCAACTCTCTCCTTCATATCACCTCCATTTCTCTCAAAAATGTGGGAAATGTACTGAGGGAAGTTTTTAGGCATCATTTATAATGGCATCATTATGGAAGTTTTTAGGCATCATTTACATTTTGTCAAAAAATGCCTTGCATTAATTTTTCCGAAGAAAAAGTCAAATTTTGCTGGAAAATTTGTAAAATCAGTCTTTATCTCAATAATATAACAGAACAGAAAATCTCTGATCAAAGTGTTTACGGTGAAAATATTAACCGATTAAATATAATCATCCGTTGGGAGTTGGTGGAACCGAAAGGTATGGTTGATTAAATCTTGGATTATCTTTAATCTAAGTATGGTGAATTACAGCTCTAATGCAAGTATCTTTAATTTTTATGTAAATCTTAGTGACAAAAATTTAAGCCAAATCGATATTAAATCACCGAAAAGGTAACTCCAAGATGGTGTTTTTTTTTTCTCTTATCCGTCATTCAACAGCCAATCCAATTTCGGGTTTACGACTACTAATGTTCAACTCCGTAGCCTTGTAATTTTGAACCAATCTAGAAGACAAGGAAACTCCTGTATCACCCAGAGATATTGATTTCTTATGGGAACATGGATGACTTTGCGACTAGACAGATTTAACGAGCATCAGTTACCATTTACTACACGGGGAGTCTTCGGCCGGCTGGGTTCGAACTCGTGGACATGAGTACAGTACCCTATCCACGGTACTGTACCCATGGGTGCAGTACCCAACCAGGCTATCCCGGCCTTTGGGGAGATGGTGTTTTGTCATAATTCATAGCTGGTACCTCGCGAGTCTCATTTCCCATTAGTCAGTTAATATTTTATTTTATAACAGTCATTGAACAGCCACCTCAATTTTTTGGGTTTGCAACTACTAGTGTACAACTCCGTAGTCTTGTAGTTTTGAACCCAGTCCAGAAGACAAGGGAACTCCTAGATCAAATAGTGGGAGAAATCAGCCTTCGTGGAGGATTTTTTGCTGGAACATTTTCGTTACATGGAGTGGAAAACCTCCCACGCTTAGCCTGGTGGCAAGGGGACTCTAATCCGTGACTCGTGTACCACTGAGGATATTTTACGTGGTCGGAGCTAGCCGGGTGCGGAATTCGTTCTGATCAGTCATCTCTGGGATTTAAACATGGTTCACCTTATTGGAAAAAGAACGCTCCATCCCCTGATCCCACACGGCTCAGGGAATGCAAGCTTAATATTTTATGGGTAGAAATAAGCAAAAAAATAAATAAATAAACTGAGGGCCTCCCTGTTCGAGCGGTATCTCCCGCCAAACGCTGTGCAAAGCATGGGGGTAGCGGGTTCAAATCCCACTGTTTTCCTGGATGAATCTCCGTGCTGTCCTTCTCTGTATTGTTCCATCTGTCCTTCTATTTGACGAAGGTTAATGTGGCGTTTCTGCTGTATCGATCATTGTTTCTTATGAAGCGAACTGAAGTGGTCCCGATTTTCACAGTATAAATGTTGTGACGTGAATTTGATATTTGCTTTTTTACGTATTCTTCTTCAAACAGCTGTATTTAACGAGAACACACTGGGCGTGTGAAATCTGTTGTGTTTGGCCTAAATAAATGTTTTCTTTAGATGTTTACACGAGTCTTATTTCCTGAACATAGGATGACTCCAGAATTTAGGTCTAGATGAAACTACAGTTTATAAGCCTAAATTGAACACACAAGCCTGTAAATGCATGTTAATCCTCTATGGCGGAGCGGTATCACCCAAGTAGGTAGGTTGGTACTTTTTTACGGAGCAATAGTGTACCACAATGGGCTATTGGCGACGGTCTGAGAAACATTCCTGAGGACGATCCGAAACAATGCCATCACAATTTTGATCCTCTGCAATAGGGATCTCATTTGTGAAGCCACTTTCTCAATTTAGACATAGACCTGAAGAGGAAGGAAATTTTCTCCCGATTCCTTCACCATTGGTACTGATCAGCAAATGACCACAAGGCGCTTTTGTTTCCATAGATTTTATAAGCTCGTATATCGCAAGTACACGATGGGTCTTAGCTTAGTCGAGAATCGCAACCCCGGCCCCTCCGGACCGGAGACCGATTCTCTAACCTACCGTGGCACGTATCGCCCTCCAAACGCTATGTAGCGTGGAGGTAGGAGGTTCAAATCCCGCCATAATCCTAGAAGTATCTTCGTGCTGTCCTCTGAAATCGTATTATCTGACTTGACAAAGGCTTATAAGTATGTGAGTAAACAAGCTGTTGTTGTTGTTGTTAATTTACGTCGCACTAGAGCTGCACAATGGGCTATTGGCGACGGTCTGGGAAATTTTGATCCTCTGCGGAGGGGATGGCACCCCCGCTTCGGTAGCCCGACGACCAGCGCGCGAAGTCGAGCACTTTACGGTAGCACAGTTTAACGAGGACCAATACCGCACACCCTCGGTCCCTACGCCGACTGATCCAAGTGGTCACCCACCCGCACACTGACCGTAGCCAGTGATGCTTGACTTCGGTGATCTGCTGGGAACCGTGTCTTAACGATCAGTCCACTGCGGGACGTGAGTAAACAAGCCTGCATGTATGTGTACCAATAAATAAATGAACAAAACAACCCACGAGTCCTCCCTGCCCGAGCGATATCGCCTGCCAAACGCTGCGCAAAGCGTGTAGGTAGCGGGTTCGATTCCCGCTGCTACCCTGGATGTATCTTCGTACCGTTTTTCTCCTTATTGTGCTATCGGTTCTTCTATTTAACAAAGGTTTATAAGCCTAAATTGAGCCCACTAACCTGCAAATGTATGTAATATCAATAAACCAATAAACGCAGAGCTATAAGCGATAAGCAGAGAGCTCGCCGCACTTTACTATACTCAATAAACCAATAAATAAAACAATCCAAGGAACGTGTTTTATCTTTTTAAATTTGATTAGCTGCAAAAGCTTCTAAGAGAGTTGATTGGTACTTGCCATAATAATTGCTTAGAGTTTAAAAACTTATTTCTTGTTAGTAAGAATGATTCGAATTTGGATTCCCCTACTGATGAACCTAGTGAAGTCGGAGAACAGGATACTGTACCGTAATAAGCAAAGAAGGGAATGTGGTGAAGGCGACGGTGGACTGGTTGTAATAAATTCATCAGGAAACACATAGAACCAAGGTACTGTCAAAAAGGTTTGTGTGTCTTGCAATGATCATGACTTAATATTTTAAAAACCTTACTTTAATGTGGGATAATGACTTAAATAAAGGTTCAAAAATAGCTGCGCTAATTGTGGAAAATCAGCTACACTAATCGACGTCTACTCAGTGAGTGGTAATATATTTGTAGCTCCTAACGATAAAGAAGTTTATATAATCATGATATATACAATAAATATAGATTACCTAATATTTTGAGGGTTATTAAGACCTACAGGATCAGATGACTGGGGCACGTTTCTCGGCTTGAAGATTTGGACCTAGTTAACAAATTTACTTTTTCGAAAATTGAAGGAACTAGAAGAAGAGGGAGACCAGCTACAAGATGGTTGAGAAGGACTTCAAATTGTTGGGAATAAACAGGTGGAAAAATCTAGCTCAAAGTCGCCCTGCCTGGAGGCAGCTAATTGAGAAAGCCTTGACCTGCTCTAGGCTGTAGTGCTGACGAAGAAGAAAGGTAATCATTTATGTTCTTTCTCTCCAGGCGAAGTACTAAAAAAATATTTTTTAGCATTCCCACATAGTTGATATAATGAATTTTTGCTTCGCTTGTAACTGCGAAATTAAAAATATTTTTCAAATGGTAGTTAAGGGGATTCAGGTGGTTTTGATTTCCTCGTTAAAACATCACTAAGCCGTTTTTCGACATACCATAACTCATCTATAATTACACTTTGGATTTTTTTTTTTTGCAAACATTTGAAATAAGCCCAAAAGTTATTTTAATATGAACACTTTTATAAAACAGAGCTAAAAAATTTTATAATTTAATTTTCTTCAAAGCCGTAAATTTAGAGAGAAAAAAATATTTTGAAGTAGGTACATACAGTTTAGAAAAGGTAAGTCAATTACTGGAAACAACTTTTTATATGCAATCAAATATGCATTTTTTTTAAAAACTATACAATTTAATAGAATTGAAGCATAAAAAGTAGATTTTAAATCGGGGTAATTTAATTTAAACCAGCTTGATTTAAATAGTGAATTATATCAACTGTTTGTTTTTTTTAAGAAAAACATTTTTAATAAAACCTCATTTTTTAAAACGAAATTTTCGCCTTACAATTTACTGAGCATTTAATTTGAAGTTGTGATATTCAATAAAATCTTGACACTTTAAGGAGCTCTTTTTCTCATTTTTCTTTAGAAAAGGAAAATGTAATGTAGTTTTTTTATACTCTTATATTTGTTAAAAGTAGATTGATAAAATTAAAAGTTAATTAGTTTATCAAAAATCTGATGATCCTGAAAAAATGCCTAAAAATCCTACCAATTTTTAGTTTTAAAATTCTATCTCCAAAACCACATATTTTAATATTGAAAATATATTTCTGCATCTTTAAGTATACCGAATATTGAAAGGAAATAATCCTAAATATTGCTTTAAAACAACCTGTTTAAAGATTTCTTTTTTATAATGAGTTTTATGCAAAAGTCATTTTTATATTGAAATTTTAGCCGTGCTGCAGTTAACATGTGTGCTTACATAAGACAACATAATTTTTTGTCATTTTGGAAGTTAGTAATAATAAAAAACTTTTCTACTCCACTTCCAATAACTTTCAATCATATTTTTGTATAAACAAAAAATGAAAGCGCCATATTTTGTTTTCAGTGCATGGGTTCAGCGTGTTAGTTAACTGAACTGAATATGCCACTAAACCCAATGTTTATTTCTACGCAAAATTTAAAGTTTGAGCATGCAAATTTTAAAAAATAAATTATCATAAAACACATGTTTTGAAAAATAACGTGTGTCAAAAAAAATTAATGTTTTTTTTGTATGAAATTTTTTTTTTAGTTATACCATGTATTAGTTCATCGTCATTTTTAAAAATACAACTAAGCAACATCTTTTTTGAAATTTACAATTATTTTGCGAAATAAATGAGAATGTTAAATGAGGAATTATTCGTAAAACTTTCAATCAGCGTAAATTTTATATTTCGCCCTTACATTTTCTTTTAAATTTTGGGTTACATTTACGATTTCATTTCATAAATTTGGGTTACATTTATTTTATTCTTTCTGATTATACTGTTCTATAAACATTTTAGTAACCTTTTTTATATATTTTGGCAGCTGCTTTTTAATTTTGACGTCTGTGCTATCTCTCTCTCTCTCTCTCTGAAGGTTAATTGTAGCAAAGTTACCTAACACAAATTACATTTCTGAAGCAAATACATACAAAATATTTTTAATATTTTTTGACGCAATTATTCGCAGCTAATTTTTTAGTTTTCTTTGTATAAAAGTTTCTTTATAAGACCCATGCAATTTTAAAATTGTCATACTGCGTCCAACAGTTTTGAATTTCACAATGTTTCTTAAAAATTAGAAATTGAAATGCATGTTTTTATAAAGTCTACAAGTGCAAATATAATGCAATTTTTATTTATTCTACTTACACATTTACGTTAGTTAAACTCAATATTTGTAAAAGAGAGAAAAAAAATATGTCAAAAAATAATTATGTTGTCAAAATTTCCACAAATGTTAAAAGTTCTGCTAGTTATTTAAGTCGGAAAAAACCTACACAAAATTACATTATTCTATGGGCATCAAAAAGTAATTATGATCAAGAAAAAATGGATTTTTTATAACTTATTTTAAAAATTGGGCAGTTTTTTTTTTTCGTTTAAAACCACTGCGTACCAGTATCGTATCCATTTGAATTTATTCATTTTGGACTAGCCCCGAATCAACTCCATTTTGAATCTGGTGTCTCTTATACTTGGTATTTTAACATGTGTAGCAGTTTGTTTTGGATCAATCTCAAGACTTATGTCTCCGAAACTGTAACAATCATTTTGCCCCGTTTTAGACAATCTTACTAAGCTTTCGTTACAACTTTACTTAAGTTTTCGCGTTTTATTCAAATGATTTGACTTACAAAACAATTTGACGATGATTTGACTTACCGAAGGTGATAGAAATTAAAAATTATAAAATTACCTAACACAATTGACAAATTTATGTAAATCACATAATCAGCTTTATTATACAACTAAAAACATTACATGCCCTTCTATAAGAGTTAACTTACATGTTTCTGTGGGATGTTCAGAACCGTTCGGAGCGAAATCAAACTTACATCAACTTTGCTCGATTGTAAACAAAAATTATCGATTGTCTGACTGTTTCCAAACGTACGCCAACATCGGCGAAAATAATTCACGAATGCAGTAAATGCATGTGAGCTTGGTGAATGCTTTATCAATTGTTAAGATATACTAAAATTGTTAAATAAAAGGGATAAGTGTAAAGATAAGGTGTTATAAATATGTGCAGTGTAATTGTTTCAGAACTGGGGTTTGGAAACGTCTCGTTAGGCCGCCCAAATGTTCTTTTGCTCCCAGTGTCACCAAGGATTACGATTAAAATTCGCAAAATTAAACTGTGCGGTAATGAAAAACTAAGATATGGTAGATTGAAATTAAAGAAAAAAAATGACTATTATAAATATAAGCTTTTTCACAGTTCATAATCCAAATTCTTTTTTGTACTGTCTCATTCTTTACGTCTCTCTTTTTTTTCAATAAGAAATATCTTATAAACTTTTTATTCTATAGCAAAAGTAAGAATATCTTTCCAAAATGTATATTTATGTCACGAGTACAATTCTCGAAATATAAATTATGACTGGCGTAACAAAATGACTATATTCTAGTTGAGTAGACAATATAAATTTACGAATATATCATCGCTATGTGTCGTCATGTTTTTTTTTTCTTTTTTCTCCTTACACTTCTCCTTCAGTGTATATCTTTCAAAAGGTGAATAAATGCAAAATGTATTGTAAAAAGCAAAACTTCAAAGCTCATGACGAAAATAAAGAGACATATCTATCTGTTCATTATTAATTTTTTTATTTGTTTTTGCGTTCATAAAGTTATAGTTGAAGCGAAGAAAAAGGATTTTTATATTGGAAAAGACGAAACTTTTATGTGCACGTATACAGAAGCGAATGAAATATGTACTTTCAGATTTAAAGCTTTGAAAGATATCATATAATCAGTATTTTCCGAGACACTGCATTTTCTGCAAGAAAAAAAAAACAAAAAAAAAAATGCTGCATAAGTTGTAAGTTTGTTTTGTGGCTTTTACCTCTAATAATAGAGTATTGTCGCACAGTGCTAGGTGATAAAAATTTAAAAAGGAAACCTATGCAACAACAACAACAGTAACCCTAAAATGTATAATTCAGATCTTTTTTTAAATTTTTTTTTCGCTTTTAACGATAAAAACTCTGACAAAATGCATAAATAACACTTAATATTATTTAACAATAATACTGCAACTAAAATTTTTATACTACTAATGATAAAAAAGGAAAGTTTAACTATTGCAAACTAATTACTGAAAAAATGGAGTATGAAAAGTAAGTTTAGATCAAAAAACATTTTTAAAAATAAATTATTTTTGGCAGAACTAAGTCTTTATTCTTAAATTACAAGTGGATATCCTAATTATATAAGTTTTAAAACTACCTATATTGAAATAAGTGTGTATAAAATTAAATGGGTATAATTAAAATATATATTTATTGATAATGAGGCAAAAATTATTTTACATACTACCATGATCACATTAAAATATGAAAATTATATGAAATGAGATTAATAAAAAATTATAATTTAAATGTTATATTCTTTTCTACATTTAAGCTATTAAAAAGAATATATATTTCGTTTCTTGATTTTTTAACTTATTCCTTATTTCGTGAATAAACTTTTATTATCAATGAGTTTATGTCAATGGTTTATTAACATAGCCTTAAGTATAATATACAGTCGGACTTCTATTTAAGGAACTTCCATTTTGCGAATTTCTCTATTTTGTGATTTATTTCTAGGAACCAAGAACATTTTGGAAGTTTCTTCGTAAAATAACTTCCAAAAAGCGAAGTGAATTATTTATTTAACGAACTTTTCTTTGAGATCCACTTTCACTCTTTCCCAAAATATTTCAGAAATTTCAAACTTGTCAAGGTATTTTACGGGGGAAATGACCTCTAATTGATTTTCGAAGCCACTTAACTTTTAGAGAAAGCAGTAAAATCCCTTTCCCTTTTTGTTTGCATTTCAAACGAAAAACTTAGACGAAATTAACGGATTTTATCAGTAGCAATTAAACTTAAGAACGCATGTGTTAATATATGTTTAATATTACTTTTATAATAAATGTAGCTATAATTTTGTACATAAATTTAGCTTTTTTTAGTTGAAAATGTATGTAGCATGATAGTATAACACAGCATAATGTTTTGCTCTATTATTGCTTTCCATGCAGATTTATTTTATGGTTAAGATTTATAAAATAAATAGTAGATACTAGTTTACAAAATAAAGGTGTATCAATTGCTATTTTAATTAAAGTCTAGTATTCATGAATTTAAAAACTGTTTTGTGTTGTTTAAGTATTTCAAAAGGTGATTTTCTATTTAACGAATTTTCCATACAATGAACTTATCGGGATATAGCGACTTTGTTAAATGGAGGTCCGACTGAGATTACTGTATAAATGATATTTTTTAGAAAAATCCATGGTTTAAAAAAATCATGTGATTCAAATCAATGATCTTTTTTAATTAAATATTTTTAAATCATGCCAACCTTGCTTTTTATTTTTCTTGAAATACAATTAATTTCTATGACATTAAAGTTAAAAGTGGACTAAAAGTTCCATGTTGCTATTTTAAAAGTTACACTTCTAATATAAAGGAACATTACTGAATTTTAAATCAGACACATTTGGAAATATAAATTATAATAATTCGTATGAATTATATATCCAAAGAATTATATATCAAAACCAATGAATTATATATCAAAAGTAATGACAGGTCGATACCGACCACACCGACCTGCACCGACCACAGTGCTGACGTAAAATATCCTCAGTTGTAGACGGATCATGGGTTAAAGTCCCCTTGCCGTCATTCTTACCGTGGGAGGTTTTCGTGGTTTTCCTCTCCATGTAATGCAAATGCGGGATAGTTCCATCAAAAAGTGCTCCAAAATGGCAAATTTCTCCCAATACTTGACCCAGGAGATCCCTTGTCTTCTGGATTGGGTTCAAAATTACAAGGCGACGAAGTTGAACATTAGTAGTCGTAAACCCAAAAATTGGGTCGACTGTTCAACGACAGTTATAAAATAAAATAAAAACTTCAATTTGTTCGATGATTATTTTAATTTTAAAATATTTTTTCTCTCTAGATTTTGTAACCCTTATTTTCTTTTAAAACATAATGACTCTTTATTCATTGTTGTAGAAAATTTATTATTGAGATCTTTATTTTATAAGCTTTGCGCTTGAGTTGATGCCAAAAATAAATTTAAAAAAATAAATAAGCAAAAGTGAGTAGAGAATATTCGAAGTTTTCAGATGCAATCTTAGCATTGATAACGAAAAATAAAAATTTTTGAGTGTTAATTTGCAGTTCGTTGTTTATAGTACAGCCGATCGTTTTTCGATTCCAGTTAATCTTGATCTTTATTGAGATTAGCAAAATGTTTTTACATAAAATTATAGTGGCTAACTATTTGATTTTATCCAAGCAATCATGAGGGTCTTTGAGCGGAACGAGCAGATTGTGGTGCCCTTTTTCTTCATACTATGGTATAAAAAAATAATTTAGATTTAAAGTTTTAGTGTTTTTTCATCATCGATTCGATGCTCGCTAGTTGGTTAGATTTGGCCACCTTTCTGTAAGTCACTTGTTATTAAGTAGTAAGAAAGATTCTATCACAAGACCGAAGCTCCTTTAAATTTACTAAACTTAGCTTTTATCTCACTTTAAATCTCACCAGAAACTGCGAAGGTAGAAAGAAGTGCTTCTCCATGCCCTCACGCTCCAAAATTTCACGTACGCACAGGACCGGGCGATTTTCGTTAAGCCTTACGTCAACTAAATATCCACATAAAATTAGAACTGCAATAAAATACGTAGAAATTTACAATTAATTATCTGAATAAACCGTAACAAAATGACCACGATTCTAAAAAAGAAAGATCGCAAGGGCTCAAAACATACATAATACTATATAACAAGCTGCAAACGACAAGTCTACGCCCACTAAGTAATCCAACCTTTTCCACTCATCAAGACATAAACAAATCTCATTCACTGCCCAGTCGCCTCGAAAAGAAACACCGCAATAGATGTTTACATGTTTAAATACCCCGATGTTAATACGTAAATAAACATGTTTAAATACCACGGTGTTAATACATAAATATGTTTAAATGCCCCCCCCCAAAAGAAAAACGACGAAAATGCTTATTGACGACCACGCCTCCAGGAGATATCATTAGAAAATATAACGAGCAACTTCAACTTCAACTACCATCGAATGTTGTTTAAAAATTAAAATAAAGCGTTCGAAATTGAAATCACGTCTGTCTGATCATGCGCTGGTGATGTCAGAAACGTACGTCTCGTATAGAATCCCGTGGGCCCTAAAGGGAGATTCAATCACGGTCCTGAAAAAGTTAAGACAACCAAAATTCGACGATCAGAACATCGAAAAATCTCTCATTACCGCAGCCACTCAATCGCTGAACTTCTTTGAAAAATGATTCTCTAAGTTTCTGTTGTTGTTAATTGTTTTTTTAACGGATCAAAAAATGCCAACAGTTTTTAAAAGCGCCAAATAATCAAAAAGTTTTTCAGTGCTTCTGAATACTCTTATTAAATACCTTGATGTTTTTTTCTTAAATTTATAAACCACTTAGATTAATAATTCTAAAAAATACGTTTTAATTATGTGTCATTCCACGCAAGCGTTACCGGCTTTTTTGATTTTTGTAAAAATATCAATCCGATGAAGGTAGCTCGTTAGATTTCCTCGTGAAAATGCATCTCAAGTTACATATTTTATTGTTCAAGAAACTAATATAAGTTAATGATCCTATCCCAAATGTGATATTTCCTAAAATATCTGGTCGAACTTTGTTTCCCTTGTCTGTTACGAGAAGGAATCTTCCAACTGGCGGCCCTAGGGCCGCATCCGGCCCACGAAGCCTTTTTTTGCGGCCCGCGAATTAAAATATATTATTTGTCATTTTTTGCGGACGATTTTCGTAAAAAATCAATATGGGTTAGAAATATTTTTTTCGTTAATAAAAACCTAACTTCTTCGTTTCTGTGAAATTTAACACACCAACGATGCAAAGAAATTTATTTCTCAGGTTTTGCATCCAAGAAAATATTTATTCAAATACAAAAATAATCGTGTATTGTGCTCTTTTTTGTTTCATTTTTTGTATTTTGGGAATATAATTTAGCATGTGCGTATTCGAAATTTTCTCGAAGAAATTCTCCGATTTAACTTTTTGAAACCACTCATTTTGGAAAAAAATATTTACACACACATTTG